>NC_068937.1:85641351-85865219 GCF_016801865.2 Culex pipiens pallens | reverse complement strand
TGATCCTTTGTACCAAAATGCATCAATCCTGACGGAGAATAAGTGTTAATAAAGTGTCTGTACACGATTACCAAATTTGTCACGGTAACATGAACCGCAACATATCAGACATGTTCTCGAAGACCGGTTTTGTACGGAACGAAAATTCTTCAAGTCTTATGCTTGCATCTTCCTTTCAACATTCGCATCCGTTACATTCCTCTTTTGAACATTTGCTTCTTTCACTTTTATTTATGTTTGAAAGAAAAGCTTTATTTTATTTTTGAGTTAACACATGCTGGGAATTTATACATTTAATGGCGCTGCTCGAATTAAAAAAAAAGTCAATTTATTCACTTTTTGGATAAACGATTGTCTTTTTAATGTGTCATCTCAGTTCGTTTGGGAAAGATTCGCTGTTAATCTCTTTTCCTCCGTTATCCATCCGTTCCAAGCAAAATCTGGTGATTTGTGCATCGTTTCCAGAACTTAATCTTGGCTTTCCAAGAATCTGCGCTCGGGCAGACTCGACAAACAAGTTTATTTTGGCAAAGAATTGATGTTTGCGAGGCACTCTGCCACTTCCTGGCCAGCATCCATCAGCTCGATTTTGGTTGCCCCCAAAAGCCTTGCTTTGTGATGCGGAATCGTAATCGGATTGAAGTTTTCATTTTTGAATGGATGCTGGTATCCATATTGTTGTCGGTGCAGTCAGTGACGGCATTAGTATGCAGCCAGTTTTTCCGGATTATTGTTGGCACAGTGCTGTATAAAGTTGAATGTTTTCGATAGAAATAAAAAAAAAAGTTAATTTTAAAATGCTTGGGCCATTTTTTCTTCTTTATAATAGGGGTCATTCTCCGCCAACTCACAGAGCAGTTGCCCCGAACCCTCTTGCGAAAAAAGAGGTGTTTTTCAATAATAATGGTGATTAGATAGAAATTTCGTGTCAATGGGGCTTTTATGTTAAATTGGACGCCCGATTTGATGGCGTACCCAGAATTCCGAAAAAAAACGTATATTTATATCGAAAAAAAAACACAAAAAATGTTTTAAAAACTCTGCTTATTAAACTTATTTGTTACTCAATTCTAAATTTTTTTTGGAACATGTACTTTTCGAATTTACATTGACCCAGAATGGTCATTTTTTCATTAAGAACAAAAAATTTCATTTTAAAATTTCGTGGTTTTTCTAACTTTGCAGGGTTATTTTTTAGAGTGTAACAATGTTCTACAACGTTGTAAAAATCAATTGAAAAATTGATTCAAAAACATAAGGGGTTTGCTTATAAACATCCCGAGTTATCTCGATTTTACGAAAAGGCTGCAAATTATTGAAAAACATCTCTTTTTTCGCATGTTCAAAAATTGAAGGGGCCGTACCGCCCCTCCGTCACGAGGTATCATAAAACGGACCTCGGATTCGTGACCAGGGACAAAAGTTACCCCTAAGGACAATGTTTCACGCAAATCGAAGAGGGGTCTGGGCAACTTTTCCCGATTTAGTGTTAGTTGGTAGAGAATTACCCATAGATTTTTTCAATGTGTTGCTGATATAAATCTTTTGTTTTGTTTTAGTAAAGCCGTTGCAAATATTTTTATGAGTTTATGTCATCCTTCACTTTGAAAAAGTCTTTAAAAAATAGGGAAGCAATAAATATGATCTAATTGGTTGAACATACTTTTTCTTTTATTATAATGATTTTTTTGGGCTCATTAACAATATTTTGAAGTTATTGCGTAAGTTCTTATACTACTTTTTCTTCGATTTTTCTCAATCAGTGTACATCATATCTTTAAAAAATCGAAAGAAAATCTTAATTAGGGTATATTTTAAGAGCTGGTCAAACATCCAAACAACATGGATAAACAATTAAACTTGACACAGTAGTATGTTTACACGCAAAACAAATGTCAGGCTTTCTCCGAGGCACATGCCACAGCAAACAAATTAATGAGGAATTAACCTGGTCACAAGACCGACAGAAGAGCCCTTTGTGGGCATTGACGTTTCAGATGAAAGTGGGCTGCTGCTGCCGGAGCAATAACCTAAAAATAGACATATTTATTACGAAGTGATCGTTAAATACACACGGCAGCATCAGCAGCGATCGCGTCGTTTTATCTTCTCCATCCACGCAGAAAGTAAACCGTAACCAGTAGAGGGCATTAAACGATGCTTTACGATGACCAAAATTTATTTCAATGTCCGAAATTCCGGCGTTTTGATCAATTCGCTGGTCACAAGCACTGTAATTATCATACAGGTGCTTTGTATCATGACAACATCAGATTTGATTCCAAAGACATCGGTTCGGTCGACGCTCCGATGGCCCTACCAAAGACCCCAAATCGAAGGCAAATTGTCGAATGGTTTATAGCTTCCACTAGCTGCTGCAACATGGAACTATTCCATCCAGTCGTGTGAGTCAACAATACTATTATCCCCTCTAAGATGGTCTCCGATTTGGCGGGGACGACGTCCGTGAACGAAAAGTGTGTCTTTATGGCCTTTTCATGATCCATTGATCTCCGCACGTCGTCCATAACAGAGTCACATCGTCACAAATTTCACCGCAAACAGCAGCAGCTTTTCATAAGCCTACTTGGGCAGAGACGAAAAATCGTGTGTCTTCAAGCGGCCCAAGTCAACGGACTGAACTTTCCGTTTCTGTGAATACCTCGTCCATTCTCGTCCCAAGTCGTGATCTTTCACCGGGCCATCATTTTGCGGCTTGAGAAAAGAAGAAACAAAATCGTCGCGATGGTGTGGCGGAAATCGTTTGGACGGATATTTAAATACCGATAATTTGGTCGATTTCTTTACGACAGCTCCAAATTCGATTGGTATTCGAACTTTGGTTCGTGTTGGCTTTCAGACCTGTGCTAGCTGCATGGGATGTTGGTGTATCGAACCAAAAATAAAGTATTTGTATATAGGAACAAAATTAATTGACGATCGTTGTCCAATCTTGAGCCTTCTAGACCGCCTGCCGCTCGTAATTGTAGATTCGGGGAACCTGTGGGTTACGATTATCTGTAGATATCATCGCAAAATTATTTGTTTTAGGAATCAGCTAATAGCAGCTTTGGTCAGTTCCTTTTTGATCGATACAATCTCAGGCAAGCATCTATCTAATGTCGTGTAGATTGCCAGCGCAAATCACTATCTATTAGTTATTGTTTTTAGGATCTGTTGAGCTTGGAGTATTAGATCATCGACTACAATCGACTCTTCTAAGAGATACTTTTTTATTGATTTCAGAAGCCTAATTGAATTACAGTGAACAAGGTTTTGTTTCAGTGAGTTTTTACGCGTGCCGTAGATTTTGTAGATTTTACGCGTCATCGTTTTTTAGTTATTGATGCAGTTTTGTTCAAAATCGTGTGATCTTTCAGGAAAGCATATAACATCCAGTACTTTGTTTTAGAAATCATGAGGAAATCCAGTTTTTCCGTGAAAACTTAACACGTATCCTTATGTGTGGGACAAACTTCAAATGCGTTTTTCTCAGCTTGCTGTTTTTGCATATGAGACATTTATGCGAACATGGGAAGTATACTGCCGTTCCATGCATAATTTCCAACTCATAATTTTTTCAAACTGTAAATCAAACATGTTTATTTATCCAGTATTCAAAGGGGATAGACATCGGATCTTTCATCAAGAGCCTAAATTACCCCCGGAGACATAGTTTAAAAAAAAAAAACCTAAAAGAGGTCGGGGCAACACCACTGTGAGCTGATAGAGAAGGACCCGTATCAAATAAACTCAAATCACATTTTATAAGAACGCATCTTTTATTTTGATAAATTCTCTAAAACAGTAAAGTGTCTTTAAATCATTCAAAAACAATTTTCAGTTTCCCATATTAGGCAAAATTATTGTAATAAAGTCCGGACTCGATCTAGAAGGCCTTGGAACAATTTCGGATAATCTTCGGATAATCAAATAACGAAAAAAAAATGTTTTTCTTTGTCTTATTATTGACTATCGAGCTTGAGTATGATCCCTATACTACTTTAAAGCGATTTAGATTTGTTTAGTACAAGATGGCGGCCGAAATGGCGTCGAGGGCACTTGAAAGACGTTTAGATTAACAATCTTAAGCATTTTTGAAATTTGTTTTTCGTAAGTAAATCGAATACCGAGGCAAAAAAGGTCTTGTTTACCATTGGCTCTTAGGTATTTTTGAAAACTAATCCTAGATTTACAGTCTAAATTTGAATATCAGCGGTTTCCATTATCCAACAGTCAAATCAAGAAGAAGAAATGGTTTTTGTCCTATTTAACATCAAATTTAAATTTCGCGGCTCCAAATAAGATTATTTTTTAAAGAACATTTAGGAGCCTATGAAAAAAAAAATTAAATTACTCGATCATCTAAAAAGTTTTTTTTTGGGTTGCGAGGAGTTCAGATAACCGAGTTTCGACGGTATCACAATTAAAACAATTGAAAATGTTTTTCATTGAACAATGCTCATGTTATCTTTTAAAAAAATATTGACGAACGGCTTAGCAGCTTTAAAATGTTCTCCAAATGTTCTCAATAAAAAAAATAACATTTTGATTTTTTCCGTTTCGTTTTGGCCGGTTAAATCAATCAAATCAACCGAACATATTGTTCACCTGGTTAAAAATGGCCAACCTCTCAATTAGTTGGTCACTTGCTGAAACGCAGTTTCAATTTAGCCTAATGACCTTCACCTGAATTTGCTCAACGACTTTCACCTAATCAGAAAAGTCCCACGTTCTGATTAGGTTATCTGGAATGCTCGACGTTTAGTTTGAGCCCGGCGTTTTCTCCGTTCGGTTCCCGCAACTGCTCTAAACACGAAAAATTAAAAGCTATCGTTTTAGTGGCCCCAGGGTTCGATCGCTTTAACGAGTCATTATGGTCGTCACATCGGCACTCTCTAGCTTGCTGGGTAATTGCATTGGCCATTAAAGCCTCTGTGATACCACCGTATATTTTATCACTGCCCATTGTCCGGGCTCATTTCCCCTCCGTGGCAAGTTGAATTAGAGCTCAAGCGGCATGAACAACGAGCTCAGAAACAAAGCGCATCAATCAGCGAAACGGTTCGATTTCTTAATTACTAATTATTATGTTTTCTTGCCCTTATTTACGTGTATTTCAGCTTAATTTTGCTGTTAATGTGTGTGATTTCCACGCTGGACGCCGCGCCCGGTGGACATTCGGTTGAGGAGGATTCCGGCGCTGTGACGACGACGACGACGGTGATCAAAGGAACGAATGAGAACGAGACAGTCAAATCGGCCAAATCATTAACGTCCTCCAGTAGTAGGTCCAAGAAAGCGAACCTTAAGTCGACACCAATTACCTACATTACGTCGCTGGCCGATGTTGGCCATCACCAGCACTACGCGAAGCCCCCACCGAAGAAGTACGGTAAAACGGTGACGAAAGTGCGGGAAGACAAAGAAGCTCACCAGCATCAACATCAGCACCAGCACAAGAAGGCCAAGCATCATCATTCGGAAAAATCCACCGGGAAGTCTCTGGAGGTGATGCCGAAAAAGGAACCACTGACTAATCCGACACTGCTCAGGTGAGTGCGCGGTACAAACAAGGAAAACCTGTGAAAGCTGAACCAACGCTGAAAAAGGGTGTTTACGCGCGGTGAAATCGATTGACGCACCCGACACGATCGGTCGATTGGTGCCACAGTAAACACTTTTGGTTTTAATGTAATTTTGTTCTGAAAAATATATGGAATCTTTACCATTGAATTTCGAACTATTTAGTATCTGGGTCACATTAACTGATTTGTTCAATCGTTTATTATGTAGCTATTTGTTTATTGTCATTAAAATGTATTGGTTCGTTGATTTTAAAATTCATCAGACAAAAATATGTTTCTTCCTAAAATGTTAAATATTTTGAACCCTGAACCTAGGGATTTGACCAGTCTAGTGGGCCAATCATCTTTGATTCATGATTATTATTTAACTGGCCTTGGTTGCATGGTTTTGCTTTAATAAGTGGCCACTAATGTAGCATTTTTATTCCCAACGAAAACACGATTTGGAGAAAAGTTGTCCGATCGGGCCCAAAATTGATTGGCGGGTTTCTTAGTCGAAATAATTAGACCTGTATTTTTTTTTTGTTTGGCCATTAGGCTGATCTTTGCCTTGTGTGGTAAAAAGACAATTTTCGCAAAAAACACACTTTTCAAGAAACAATAATTCCGCGAAATTTCAACCGGTTTTAGCCTTTATGTACGCTATGAAAGGTGATAAGATAGACTAAAAGGGAAAAATAGTTTGAAATTTCAAAAATCTAACCTAACATTTGAAAAGGTCAAACAATGGTGAAGTTATCTTAAAAGAATTCCGAGATACGAATTTTGATGGAAATCAAATCTTTGATTTTAGACGCACCAAATACTAGGCTAGATTTTCTTTAAAAGTTCAATCAATCACCTTTTAGAGGTTATTCCGGGCATGCAACTCCCACACAAAAGTTACCCCCAAGGACAAAGTTTCACGCAAATCATAGAGGGGCAACTGCTGTGTGAGTTGGCGGAGAATTACCCATATGCCATATCGTGGAATCGAATAATGATTGAGAAGCAATTTAATTTAATTTAATTTAATGAAAATTGGTATCTTATGGCAACATTTGAATGTTTTTTAAATCAAATTTGTTTGCAAGCTTTTTTTTGGTGAAAAATAAATTCTTCTATACTTGGTTATTTTAGAAACTATTGATTGCAAAATAACTGAGCAGGTGTAAAATGCATCTTAAAACACTATTTTCATTCAAATGTTAATACTATGGCCTGTAATCTCACTTTTATTTTTTTGTCCCCTCGACTTTGGCCAGAGTCGAGGGACATAAACTTCAAAATAAATTGCAACGGCCTGAAAAACAAAAAAAAAATAAAACATCCAGATTTATTCGATTCTGGTGACGTCAATTTAAATTTGTTTGTAGTTTCATTGTTTCTTAAAAAATATTCGTTTAAAATTTTCGATCAACATAAATTATAAAAAGAACAATTGATTTAGTATGTTTCAAATATCCGTTAAATGTTCAATGATTCTAACAAACGAAACGAAAAGTTCCTCTCACTATCTGACTTTGTTCATTTATTTCATGTCCCTAAACGAACACATTTTTTTTTTCTTGAACTTCCACAGCAAACTGGGTCTTGGCAAGCTGCACGTCTCCTCCAGCCATCAGAAGAAGCGACTGGCGGTGGAGTCCCGGCATCACGGTCGACCCGATGACTCACATATGTTCGTGATCAAGCTGCCACCGAATCCCTACTACTACACTAACAATGGACCGGTTCCGGCGCCGAACGCGATCGAGGATGTAGGCAAAAAGGTACGTATCGTAGTTACCAGTAGACCCTTATCCGTTCAATGCAGGCTGTGAGAGAAGAGAAGGGAATAGGGAAGGCCCGGGAACCCCATACCAGAAAAAAAAACTGAAACGAAACGGCAAGGCACCGACCGCCGCGGTCTACACCAAAGCTTACCAGCGCAGGTTGACCCACAGGTTACGTTTGGGGCTTTCTCGGGATGCATCACGTGCTCATTTACACAGACCTTATTCAGTGTGTACCAACGCTCCAACAACTACTGCTACGGGCGTTCTCAGGTCGGCCAACACGATGATTTGTTGTTGGAGAAATTGCAAAATAAAGGTAAAAGACCACCGGGGGAAACCGAGAGGGAAAGGAAGTTTATGTTGTATCAATGCAAGAAAACCTCGTACCATGGCAAAAAGGCTTTGATTCGCGTCTGGAACGGTGCGGCCAGATGGTGGACGTGATAACTACAGTCAAAACATCCAACCGCGACGTGGTGGATGCAAATAAGGCCTAAAACAGGAATCGGTTGTGTTTTTATGGACGACTAGCTGACCAACTGGCGAATTGCTCCGGATTGGGGGGCTTCTTTCGACTGTTAACTGGGGTGACCTTAATAGTCGAAGATTGCCATCGTTTCCGTTTGCCCATATAAGTGAAATTTTATTGTGTCTGCCAATATAAGGCATGCTAATCGAAAAACAACCTGTTTAAAGTGTAACACCAGTTTAGGTATTTATAAGCTTACCTACATTGGAACTATTTTTGAATGAATTGATAAAATACAATCAGATTTAAGTTTTTATTGAAAATAAATCAAATCAAAGCAAATTGTTCGTTCAGCAGATTCCTGCTCAAAACTAGGCGTCCCAAGGCTTGAAACGGTGAGGCAAACCAAACTTATTTTACACCTATGCTCCCATCCACCCCGGAATTCGAACTGACGACCTTTGGATTATGAGTCCAACTGCCGACCAGCGACGTTTTTCCAGGGAGACGACTCCTACACCTGGACTGAGCTAACGACCTAACGGAAGGTGTGGTCAGATAAATCCAACCCTAAACCAAATCACAAGATAAATCTCGTCTCGAAAAAATGCCACCGGGGGACCGAGTCCTAGTCTGCCAAACATACGAGAATTTCCCCTAATTCTACATGAATTCGAAAAAATAACAAACATGTCTTCGTGAAATTTCAAAAATCGACATGGGCTGTAGCTTCCCATGTCACGAGATATCAAAAAATGATGATTTGTGATAAGAGGCCAAAATTACCCCTTAGAACAAAGTTTCACAAAGATCGAAATTGGATTGAGAAAACATCGGTGGGAGTCGACATTAAATGAACATTATCATATAAATATATTACATTTTTTTTCTTTTCATCGCCAGGTCCCAGTGGGTTTCAAGTCCAACGGCAAGCCGGGTCGCATCTACCACTGGAACATTCCAGTGCTGAAGAAGATTCTTGGTAACAACCAGGGCCGAAATCCGAACTCGCGCCACCACGACAACATTGACGAGCTGATCGACATCAAGGACATTCCCACCTGGACCAAACCGTGGGAGAACGAAGCACTGGACAAATCGTTGATCAAGTTCAGCTCGTCGGCGGCGGCCGCCCTCGACCACGCGGATAAGATCCAGAAGAAAAAATCCCCCACGTTCTACGCGCCCATCAAGGCAAAGAAAAGTGCCCAAGGGGGCAAGTACTACGCGAGCAATGGAAAACCGCAAAGCTTCTACGTGATTGAGAAAAGTCAAAAGAGTCTGAAACCCATCCACCACCACGCGCTCATCCCGTAAGAAAGATATAGCGACGTCGCGAACGATTTTCTTGCCAGTTTTAATGCATGGTTTAAAGAGAGGGAGAGAAATAATAAACACAGTAGATAGAACATAAGAGCATAAGAAAGAGAAGAAACAGGTTAAATTACATAATTGAAAGCATGAAGAGAGTGAGAGAAACTAAATTAAAAAAAACACACACACAGCAAACAAAACCAGACACACACAAACAAGTGTAGCTTTATTAAGAGAACGAGAGCTTTTTTTGTAGGCAAACATGGTATAAAATCTTTGGTTTGTGTCTTTGGTGATCGTTCATCGAGAAGATCGAGAAGCTTTCAACAGCAGCGATCAAGATGAGATTGCAGCAAAGACACCAGTTGAAGTGTACTATCGTTTCGGGTCTATTTTTCCATCGTCTGAGCAAAGTTTAAAAAGGCGCAGAAAAGGTTTTAATTATTAAGTAAACAGTTAAGATATCATATAAATAGCTAGGCTTACGTTGTAGATCTTTAATCAAGAGCAATTGAAAGACTAAAAGTTTTATCTTAGCATTTAGGAGGTACACATGTAAAAAAGTAAAAAAAAAACAAAATAATATACGCGTAAGAGTTGAAAATTCGCTTTTACAAAACTTTATTCGATTTTGGACTTCCATTTAAGCTATTCGACTCTTGAGTAGCGATGAATACAGTTTTAAAATGCATCCATTCCAGTTCAGTGATAAATTTTGTATAAAAACACACTATTGTAACAGAACGTCTTTACACGTTTCAAAATAAACACATTTTAAATTAAAATTTACTTGAATATTTATTAATCCGAAACAAAACTAAACTGGAAGCACAAAATAAAGATTGCGCAACCGTTTTGAAAACAGGTAAACTGAACGGAGCTATTCATTTGTAAACTAACAGTTCAAGGGTTATAGTACCACGTATCTTGTGCACTGCAGGGTCACCAAGGTATGCAATATCTCTAGAGCAACATAACAAAAAGGCGCATAAGCATGATAGCTGGAACTTTTTATCAACCCGCAGAGTTGAAATGTTGTTTTTGATGGCAGCAGTTTTTCATTTAAGGGTGCACAGCAACGAAGGAAGTTGAAGTCTTATTATTTCAAAATTGTCAAACTTCGGACCCAATCCCGCAACAACGCGATTGTAAAATTTGTCAAACTTTGTTGTTAATTACTTTGTGGACAGTACTTTATGGGATGAATGAAAAATCATATCGATAGTTCCCGTAGTTCTGAAGATACTAAAATGTCTGTAACAAAAATCTAGGTGCAAAAGCTCTGGTTGATGTGCACTCACAACTGTGCAAAGAATTCCCATACAAACTAAAATAAGCTCCAACCGCGACTATTGACTCTAGACGAGTTTTGATCTTAAAAGATTTCAACTGATTTTTAATCTTTAAAAATCATTGAAAAGAAGAAATCTTATTTTTTGTTCTTGTTTCATGTCGACGCTGTCGTGCTATCTTGTCGCATGTTGCTTTTTGGTGCTCCGCGAAAAACGCATTTTGATGTTTGATATTGAATAAACAAAACATAGAGTACGCAGTGTAAACAATAAACAACACGCTTTGTTTGGTTGACCCTTCTGTGCATTGTCCCGAAGTATGGTTGAATTTGGTTGCCGGAGTCCCGGGTAATAACTACAAATGTTTACGGTAGTCGGGCATGTACGTGTGTCAAACTGCTGCTGACTAAATTCGTGACAGTAATACAGGGGTATTTTCGGTATTTATTGAATATCTCAGGATTGCAATCGGATTTTGGGGATCTGTGATGGTCAAAAGGTGATGCATTTTGAACTGCACAAAATGGCGTTCTTTACTCAATTTGGCCAAAAATGCACGTGTGACAAGATAGCACGACAACGACGATGTGACTTTTTCCAATGCCTTAGGTTTATCTTGGGTGGACCACCGGGAACCGAGATATGACCGGATTTCCGGCAGAAGATTTACCGGGCCGGTCCAGTAATTTGGGCGTGATTTCAACAGAGTAGGTTATTACTATTGTCCAATTATTAAAACAATCAATTCTGATCTGCTATTATCGGTTCTAGGGGCCCCTGGGGAAAAATTGGTTACTTTGGTCTAGTGAAAAGGCCAAAATGCATTTCCAAATTCATGATTTTTTTAAACTAGTGCATAAGAAGCATTTACAAGGCTAAAAAACTGTTTTTATTTTTTGCCTTCCTCACCTCACTGATAAAAGCCAGTAAAATCACTCGAAAAATGAACTTCTTAATTATTTTTTAATATATCTATTCAGGATCAAATTCTGAGTCTGTGTGTGTGGTGGGATGTTGATCAAAAATTTATATCATCACTGACTTTTCCCATTTTATCCATTTTGGTCTCATTCGATCCGTCTTGAGGTCCCATATAAGTCATGAATGCTCTCGGAAAAATAACCGTAAGAATGGTTCGAGTTAAAGATTTGTTCTGCCTAAAATTATATTTTAAATAAATCTACAACTGTGAGATTTGTGATTTTAGGAATGAAATATAGTTGTTAAAGTTTTATTGTACATAGTATTTATTTATTTGTTTTTTTTTACAAGACTATATTTTAAAATCGCTTAACCTTTTTGAAAAGCTATCATTTTTCCATATATAAAACATTCAAAGTTACATAAATTTCATTGAACTATAATTTTAATAACGCCAAAATAATTGAAACAAGACAACTGACTTTTTATCTATTCTTTATCCTTATACAATAAGTACCTAAGCATGTCACCTGTATTTGCGCTAAACTATGTCGCTAACAATCAACAAACAAATGTTTCTAAAACTGTCACAGATTTTGGGTTAATTATTGGATAATCTCGATCGTTTTTGTGATGAATCTTGTTACATTGAAATACCGTTATGTACAATTCGGAAATCACACTGCGGGTGCTGCCGAGGGAGATGTTTCCGGCGCGTCCGTGAATGGTTTGTGATTTTGGTACACGCTCTGTCTCGATTTAGGAACCTTTTGTTTGGCATCCTTAGCCAGGGGTTCAAAGACCCAGCCACCCTGGCCGTCGAATTCCAGTATGTGGGTGTGGAATTTCCTGAAAAAAAGAAACACGGCGCTTATATGATGGACAGTACTTAAAAAAAACATTTCATTTTCATACCACAAAGTTGGTCTATGCGTGATGGTCAAAAGGGTAATACCCATCGACTTGGCAGTCTCGTAAATTGAACTCTCAACATCAACCGAAACTGCACTCGTACATTCATCCAAAAGGGCATAGTGTGGCCTAAAAATATAAATATGTAGTACCCTTAAAAAAGCTTTAAAATTGAAATACTCACTTGTGATAGAATAGTCTTGCCATTGCCATTCGCTGCTTTTCACCTCCAGAAAGAGTGTCCTTCCAATCACGGATTTCGTCGAAGCTGTCCCTGAAAATGTTAAAATAACGTTAAGTGCCGGTTTAAAATTGGCATCATACTTTACTAGCCCGTAACATAAAATAGGTTGATTCGATTCAACCCGAAAGAATATGGAAATTTCAGCTTGTTTATTTAAAAATCTGCTTGCCATGAGCAGAATAAATTTCAAATGTGGTTTAAAACACTACAAGTAATTCTATCAAAAATATATCGATGCGTACATATTTTCGTGATAAGGGGCCATCCATAAACCACGTAGACACTTACCTATCAATTATGTGCTCGAGCGCCACCATACGCATGATTTCCCTCAGCTGACACTCTGTGATGTTTTTGTTAAGCATATCCTTCCGAGTGTCCGGATAGATGATTTGGTCTCGCAAGCTTCCGCACGACATGTACGGCCGTTGTGGAATATAGAACATGCAAGGTTTGCCTTGAGCCGGCTTTGGTATGCACAGCGTTCCTCCGTAAATTGGCCACAGCCCGCTCAGAATACGAAACAGGCTGGATTTGCCGCATCCATTGGGTCCGGTTATCAGAAGATGCATTCCGGGCATGATTGTCAGCGTCAGGCTCGACACCACAATGTCACAGTTCTAAAACAAAAGAAACAATAACTCGTACAGGGTTGTTACGTAACGCAGAAGTACAATGCACTACCGGTGTCACTACTGGCACATTTTCCAGCGATATCGTCATATCACTTTCGTTATCACTGCAAACGATCATTCCTTTGGCAATGGGTTGATCATTTTTGAACTCTAGAATACCGGCAACGTTGCGGTCAGCTGTTATAACCGTCTTCTGGTAAACCCCACGAGAAACTTCGTCGAACACTTCGAGCATTCCGGCAACGCGACTAGTGTAGCCGGCCAGTGCCACAATCTCCTTGTATGATGACATCAATCGCTCGATAGCATCGGCACCACTCAGCAGTAGGTTTCGTGCCGTAGTGAAGTACTGAGTCCTCTCGCTGACCCCGTGTTCCGTGTTGGATCTGATGGTGTTGCTGCGGTCATGTGGCCCATTTGGAAGGCCGGTTGTCGTCAGAATTGGTAAAGATACCATTACCATTCCGGTACCGGACCAGACGTATTTCATGAAGAACTGCTCGAGCATGATGAACCAGAGCTTTTGCGTGAAGATTGAATTCATCTGATTCACCAGCCTCGAATACGCGTCCTGCAGTTGAGCGTGTTCCACCTGTTGCGGAGCAAAACAAAAGCAAAAACCGAAAGGTTAATCAGTATTCACATCATTCAGTCAGGAAACGTTCGTTCGTAGTTACCGACCTTGTGCCCTCCGTAGAAAGCAATCTCCTCGGCGTTTGTGATAATCTTGGAGTGCACATGTCGTAGGTATCCGTTTCGGTTTGCCTCTTCCGAAACGAGCTGCCCAAATTTGGGCGACACAACTCGCATTATGTGCGCGGTCGTTCCAATTACAATCGTTGCTAGAGCCGGTCCCATCACGATGTTCGCTTTCATTTTACGCGATGAACGTGCCATAGCAATTCCAATCAACATCAGATCGAAACATGGCTTCGTCAGATGGCTGTAGAGGTGAGCGACCGAGCTCGAGAAGGTCGAAATGTCGTCGGTTAGTCGGTGGTCGGCGTTCTCGATGCGGCCATCCAGGTTCGACACCTTGTAATACGTTTGGTTCTTGAAGTAAAGTTTGTAGGCGTGGTTCACTAGGCGGGTTCTGGAAAGAAAAACGGAGGAAAATTCTTGTGAAAATGTTGTTGTTGTTCATGTTTAGATTCTAGAACATCGATTCAAATCATTCACTCAATAACTTGGACTTGAAGGTCTTTATAGCAAGATCGGCTCTCGGCTCTAGTACTAGGTCTCTAACTGCCGACTTACGATTCTACCGAAGCCTTTTATACCTTTCCCAGGGCGATGACCCCCACACCTGGACTGACGTAACGACCTAAACTCCGAATTAGGCCGGAACTGACATTAACTTCCCCGTGATGAGACAAATCTCGTGACGAAAAATGCCAATCGGGGTCGACTGGGATTTTACTCAGGCCAAGAGGCAATTTTACTCAGGATGAGATGCAATTGCGCTAACTACAACGTCACTGACCCAGTTGAGTTACGGGGTTAAATCAAACTTTCAATCAAAGAGCGCCGTTCACTTAAAGTTTGATTTTTACTAATAAAAGATCAGTTTTTAGATTTTTCAAAACAGTGTCTATTTCTAAAAAAATAGTTTTTAGTTAAAACTATTTCCTACAAAATTGTCTAAGACACATTGAAGATTAGACCTCTGGTCATTGAGATTCGACGGATGAAAGAGAAAGAAACATGAAAGTTTAAGTTTTCTAAGTCTCTCAAAATCAGCCCCCCATTTTCTGAAGCTTAAATAAAGCAACCAATGGCTCAGCTTTCAATGGTAACAAATACAATATACATGTGAAATTTTCTTTAAAAAAAAAAATTTCACGGTGCACATGTACCTGAGCATTTGCACCAATATGTTTTTTACACACATTTTAGTACCTAACTTTAAAACGACGGAAACTATCGTTATACACTTTTTTATTAATTTCCTTTAGTTGTTTATCTTTGTTATAGTTTTTGGCCACTATTGCTAGTACCAATCACTGGTGTCTTCCTTTTATCTACAAGGACTTTGGCGTCCTTCCCATCTGCTCCAACCGGCCTTGGTTGTTAGGCCGTTAAGTCATTTCAGGTGTAGGAGTCGTCTTCATGCCATAAGTACAAACAATACACCAAACCAAGCCTACTCCGGTGGAATCGTTGGAGGCGGTTTGACTCGCAATCCAAAGGTCGTCAGTTCAAACACTGGGATGGAAGGTTCCTTGGAGTAGAAAGAGGTTTGGGTGCTCTCCCCATTCAAGCCTTCGGACCAGAAACTTGCAATAGAGACCACAAAAGACCCGGGGGTCGTTAATGTGGATGGTTTGATTTTTTTTTAACTTTGGCGTCCTGGGCTCCTAAGTGTACGAGAGTATGACACGGTCTGCTTGATCCACATGGGTGGGACCTTTAGTACTCTCTATTGAATTATAAACAACAAGGTTCGTATATATTTTCAATCAGATTCTTATAGCATTGGATCCGTAAGTTTTAATATTTTGGCATAAGAAGACATCAGCTCCGCGGTGGCGGTGCACCTTAAAGTGGCTATATCTCAAAAAGGGCGCACTTTATCAAAGCCTCTGTGAAGTACTTTTCAATTGCAAATTGTGTTCCTTAAAACAAATCAATTTAGTTTAAATTCAAAAAAAAATACGAGAGTATTTTTTGAAAATTCGAAGTGCACGTATTTTTGAAGACCCCAAAGTTTATGCTTCTCCTCGAGTTGAGCTTGCGCAGTCATTTTTGTCAATTTGTATAATTCATGTAATTGGCATTAATTTGTTAGGCTTATTAAAATTTTGTTTAAAATCACCTTTTCAAAAAATTGAGATGAATGAATGTTTGTTCGATTGAAAACTATTCAAACTCTAATTTCAAAGGATTAATTTTAATGGGAAAAAATATGTTTCCGAACTTTTGATAGAGGCTTGCGTTTTCTTTTTCAATTTAGTTATTTATTTCTTTTTTTTTCGAAACTTAGTCGGACGACCAAGTTAAAAAAACATGTGTTTAATTATTTCATAACATTTATAAATTAATTTAAATAAATTAATTTTAAATTACAACTGGGGAGGTAAATGTATAAAAAAAATAAATAGAAATATTGCTTGCTTGCTCACTCCCTACTTCCTACCTACTGTATTACTTGATATGAGTTGAAAAAGCTTTTAAGAAGCTCTTACCAAATGTCAAAGTGATGATGTGTTAACATTAGGTGACCGATGGAAATCCATGTTTTTCCATACATCTTATTAAAATAATCGTGGATCAAACTTAACTCAATCCATCAGGTAGTGGTATGATAATTTACACACAAGAAACACAGTCATTGCAAGTCATTCAAATAATTGATTTGGTCAAAATGTTTTGAGTCTCAACGAAAACTTTTTTCTTAGCTACCCTTGTGGCTACTTTTAAATCGTAATTGTTTATTGATTATTCTGATGAGCAAATAGGTAATCAAATTAGGCAAAACAATCTTGCTAATCTGGCTGAACAATTAGGTTTGCCTAAAAGGCAAGATTATCTGTTGCTTGCCAACCAATATTTGAACGCCAACCGGTAAACCCATTTATTATGCCTGTAAGCCATGCGATCATCGAAGATTAAATCATTCTGTGCTCAATTGTGGGTTATAAAAACCTTGGCGCAGTGGAGCGTTTACCTATCCTCATCGTAGAAGTACTATAGGGGGTTGAGGCGGGCTACAAGCATATTAGAAGTGCACTTGCCCAGCAGCCTCGGTAATTTAATTTCCAAACTGGTTTGCCATGTTCTAGGCGCAAACGAACCAACTATGTGAGCCGCTAGAAGCCATTTGTCACTGCAGGAGAGCTCAAGTCTCGTGCGCGCCGCTAGAAATTCTGTGGAAGTACATTGACTTGAAATGTACTGTTCTGCTAGTTAAGGAACGGTTTGTCCTTGTGCTTATAAAGCCACACTACTTGATCCAAACGCCTCCGTTGCACGCTTCGCTAAAATCCAGTTGTTCAAGTGAACTTCAGAATGAAGTAAACCTTAGACTGTATGGAAGTAAGATGTTGCAATCGTAAACTTCTAGAAGGATCTAAGCCAGAGGTAACGATTGAGTACTCAGCTTGTGTACTGAGATTAGGCGTTACTGAGAATCTTTCGCGAGTGTCTGTCTGGGGTGTCTTAGTTCATTGCCACTAACAGTGAGCACTGATAACAAGTGGGACGTCCAACTTAAAAGTAGAGTGGCACGGTTTACATTTTCTGTTTATCAGCAAATGTTTTTATTCTTTGAATGATTGACTTTTCATGTTCGGGTGAAAAGAGACATCTACTGAACAATAACTTTAAAATGAGTAAATTGCTCCAAGTTTCAGTGGGGAAGAGTATCGGGGACAGCATATCAAGCCGATTCAGTAACAAATTTATTTTATTTAACTAATGTTAACGTGTTTTATTGTTAATGTTGATATACGTCGTCTTGCTAGGATGTACAGATAAGATCAGCTTGTGATGGTACACTACTTTCCTTTCACTAAGCAATCGAATCCAGAAGAGAATTGATCATACACCCAAAACTGGTAGCGCTAGTCCGAGAGAATGATGATCTCGAGTCGAGAGAATAGTGGTACCATTCACGGACGCAGAGAACACAGCTCGAGATGGGCGATAGAACTATTCTCTCGAGGTTCATTTGCAAAAAAAGTTCATCCGTCAAACAAAAAACCAAAAGTGTCAACAACGGGAATCGAACCAGAGACCTTTGACAAACCAATCCAATGACTTAGCTGCCTCGGCCACCACAGCTTGGTGACCAAGGAGAAGTCAGAAGTCGATGTATGACACTTGTTGGAGATTTATTGATTCAACTAACGAATGAACTCATTTGTTATGGTGGTGTGAGTTGGTACCATTATTCTATCGATTTTGGCACTGAGCCCTCAATAAATTTTGAGAGAACGATTATCTCGATTCTGAATTTTGGGTGTAGTTGTGTTAGTACTAGCTAGAGATTGAACTCCTCCACATTTCATTTTTTTTTTAATTTGGTTGATGGAAAACATGACTTTCGGTTATTATTGATGCATGATTGATATTGAGCGGTATTCTCATTCTCACCTAAATGCCAGTGCCAGCTTGTTCTCGAGGTACCGAATCATGGAGTTGATGAATGTCGCCGGTATGGCGATGCCGAACCATTTGAGCAGCATTAGCACAAAGTTTTTCACATCTTTTCTCACGATATATTTAACAATGGCGCCTTCCATTGCGGCAACGTAGATACTGAGGAAGGTTCGCGATATAAGACACAGTGTGTGAACGGCCAACAGACCGGTCTCCTCGCACAGCACGCGAGGGACCATAATCTGGATGAGCGTCCTTAGCTGTAGAATGAACTCCAGATTCAAACCCGGTTGCTTTCTTCGACGTTGTTTCTTCTCAATGATGATCTTCTCGATTTTTTCTTCCGGATCTTCGACGTCTGCCTTCGTAAGATTGTTGTTTTCATTGCGATTCAACTGACCGTTATCACACTTTGTTTCGTTAGCACTTAGTTGCTGCTTAATGTATGGATAGGACAGCTTTAAACAGTACGCTAGCAGAGCCGTCGAGACTAGACCCTTGGAAACGGCCACTTTGGAGTAGCCGAGTTCCTCGAGCTTGTCGAACGACTTTCGCGCAAATTTCGAAATCACTGTCGGCATCTTGGCAGTGGCCTGTTTCGGGTTCAACTCCAAAGAAGATGGTCACACACTCAATTCCAACACACGCGGGCGGGCGGGCAAAGGTTACATCTTTCGCGTTCAACCCATTCTAGAGAACTGCTAGGCCGTCATCTGAAAACATCGAGAACAAAACAGAAAAACGGAAGAAAACGATTATCGTCTGAGATGTGAAAGAGTAGCAATACTCTAGCCTTAAACTTTAGTTGCGAAGGATACTGTAAATATGGAATCGCACTTTTCCGCGAATGGTTTGCGCATATGATTGTGAATGTATGTGTGCGTGCATTTTGAATGTGTGGACGGTGGTGAGAGGCACAGCGAAATGAATGAGGTTCTTCTTTCTTTGTTGGCGCGAGTTCTTCACCTTCGCAAATTTTTTTTTGCCTTTGTTGCGTTTCCTGTGATTTTACGCACTGTTCATCGTGGTCAGTGTTTCAGCTGTTTTTTTTTGTCTTTATTTATGATCACTTCTGAATGTATAGAAAAATACAGTCAGAGTTCGATGAGCGCGGAGTTACTAGTAAGTTTCGTCTCGTGGTGATATCTTATAACCATGTAGTACACAGGTAGCTGCCTATGTGCTCTCTGACACTGAAAAAAAATAAAAGTACCAAATTCCTAAATTCTAGGAATTTTGGCTCCTTTCCTTATTAAGTTATCCAAAAACCCGATTACTAAATAAGGAAAAGAGGCAAAATTCCTAGAATAAAGGAATTGGGTACTATTTTTTTTATTTCAGTGTATACTAAGCTTGATGGTTTTCCTATCTAGTAAGCATAAAATAGCACAGAGGCATCGACCTAATAAGAACTGCTAAAAATAAGAAGGTAACATGAGGTTCGTGTTAATAAAACATTTTCTTAAATTTATCATTTTCTCTTGTTTGAGACTTCCTTGATTTGTTGAGTTATAATAAAACTTATGTTTTGAATTATTATTGTTATTATTATTTATTATTGACACTTGACCATTATTTTGGCTTTTGTGTCATTCGATGTTTGTGTGATATTTTTTAAATAAATTTAATGAATTTTAATAAATTCAACTTCTTTTTGAGGGAGCATACATTAAAGAGCCCCGTGAATCAGAAGCAACTTAAAGAAATTTAACTTAATTTGTTTTTTTTTTCCTAGATTTCTTGTCGCTCCTTTTACAGTTTACCGCCTAGATGACCATTAGGGACCATCCATAAACCACGTGGACACTTTAGGGGGGGGGGGGGTATGGCGATTGTCCACGCTTCATACAAAAAAGTTTTTTTTTGTATGGACAATTGTCCACGAGGGGGGGGGGGGGGGGGGGTTGAGATTTCCAAAAAAGTGTCCACGTGGTTTGTGGATGGTCCCTTACCATATATTTCCATTTTGGTATGTAGACTACTAGGCAGTGTTCGTGTATATCGTCTGTGCTATGTCCGTAAAAAGTGACTGTGATTTCAAGGTCACCACTCATCGCTGGGGGTTTCCTGTCTAATTGCTTTAATACTACATTGTTATACACAAACCCATAAGTATAAAATGATCTTAGCACACTTTTCAACATGCCGCATTTAGCTTAAACTTCTCCTTGAGCACATGATATACGCACAAAAAATGGGATTTATAAAAAAACGAAGTAAAAAACAAAACAATGAGTGATCACTGCTGCGATAAGTACAAGTACTTTTGACAATGACCTACATCTCGGCCTGTACGACAACGACGATGACGACGATCGCGAGACGAATCGACTCTGATGGACGAAGCACAGACACACTTGATCAGCCGGTAAGTGGTTGAGTAGAATTACCGGCTTTGCCGCAGAGGCCAGGAAAGCTCAACAACTTCATCGGGCAGATTGGGCTCGTGAACTTGACTTTCAACCAGGAGCAATAAAAAAATGACAGGCATGACACCAAAAGTACTTTAAATGAACAATTATTATATTTTTTTTTTTTTTATTCTGATATCCCTTACTTGAGTAGTAGAAAGCCCAATGACCTCTTTCAAGACATTAAGTATACGAGAATGGACAGATACTGCGTTGAATGAACCCAGGTCACGCTATCAACGCTGATACTGCCTTCTTCAGATAGTACCCCTAAGAATCCGTAAGAAAAGCAACATAAGAAATGCGAAAAATGAGGAAAGAAAAAGTTAAGGTCACAACATAATCGAACCCATGCAGGAAGGAAAGACTCGCTCGACCTTGTTTCGTTCCACGCAGATCTTGTTCTACAGTCAGAGGCAAAAAATCAACCACAACAATACAGTCAGAGTGCTGCAAATAGAATGATCTTAAAATAATTGAATCTTTAAACTATTTTTTGTTTTTTTTTAATTTGAAAAATGAAGAAAAAATTAGTTTGAAGCATTTAATTTGATCTTTATAAGAAATCTATGATAATTTCAATTTTATTTAAATTCTAGGGACCGAAATCATTAAATTTATCAATAACAAAGTCCAAAATAAAATCGTTGAGCTATGAATTATTTGATTCATAAATGAACCAGTACAATGTTAAACCCAATACTTACCAACTCATGCAAGCAAACTCCCGATATGAACAGAGCAAAGCTGACCTTTTCGCAGTTTATGGATCTCTGTAGTGGGTCGGTCCATTAGTATTGTACCTTAAAAGTGCCTAACTCACCCAATACCATAATCTTGGTGTTATAAAAAAAAGTTCAGGTATAATCTTGCTCTTGAGTTATGACCGACCGTCGAGTAGGTTTCAAAATAATTACTCAGCATTTTTTTTAACCTGTGGGTTAAAATGAGTAAAATAAAAGAAGTGACGTGTTTTAAGCCATAGATTCAGATAAGTGCTTATCTCTACTTTATTGATAGTGAAAATGAATGTGAATTTATTTTGAATCTAAATATTTTTTATGTAACTTTATATAAATTAACTAACAATGTTTACATTGTCCTTCAAATAGATTAACTGTTGGTGTACATGTACATCTTTCTTCACGTTTTAATAAACTAATCTCATTAATGACTTGCATAATCTTATCAAAGATTATGGATTTGAAGGGGAAACGCTAACTCAAGAGCAAGTCTAAGACCATCAATTGAATTGGTTTCAAAGTGCATTTTGATAAGAGTCATAAAGATTAGACAGTGACGAACTTTGGAACTGTTGTTGTTGTTCATTCGATTTTTATTCACACGACTAGTCAAGTTTGGAACACGTAAAGGCAACAATGGTTTGGGATTACCATTATTTCAAAAAGGAGTTAAGAGACTCACTTAACAATCTTAATTATTCTGTCACTTTCAAACGATTGAATATGATTCAGCTGAATATTATATTATTTTAAAAAAGACTGCAAGGATATCCTAAGATCACATAATTTGTTATTTGTTTTAGTTCTATACCAGGGTGCCTGCGACATTAAAAAAAGTTACGCGGAAGTACTACAAAAACAAATATGCTTGTGAATGTTACGTCTGGGTTGATCCAAACAGGGAAGTACTGCTGAGTTATGGATAACTTTTGACCCTAAATTATATAAGTTTAGCAAAGGTGGCCTTTATCCCACACCTTAGGCTTTCAATTAGCGATAATTCAAAAATAATGGCTGGGAAAAATGACACATCACAAAGTGCAAAACCTTTTCCTGTAATAGGCAAGCAATAAAACAACAACAACAATGATGAAAATACAAGGCCATGTTAACACTTTGTGTCCAGTTCAACCAGGGGCAACGACGTCATCGCAACAACGGAACGGCCATAGGTGACACCTGGTGACTCCTAACTTGCGTCAAGTTTTGAAACGACGAAGGCTGAAGCTGTAGCAAAATTATTGTTTTATTATGACTCTGGAAGAAACTCAACTTGAAATGTTTGAGCAAGCAGCAATGTTTTGACTGTCGCCGAAAGCACTGTTTATATGTACGGTTAAAAGCGTCATCATACAATCTCCGCAAGCTGTTCACTAGGCCACTGGCTGCTAAGCTCTTCCAAACAAGTAGTTGTAAAGTAATGAGTAAAACCCGTCTACAATTTGCACTACATGCTTGGATAGTTGTGCGGCATGAGCTGCAGAGCCAGTCTTGGCTTTGGCACTTGTTTGCCATTAATTATCATACGTATACGTACTGACTGGGGCCATATCTTCGAAAGAGATTCAACCATTCGACATTGCTTTGAATATAATCCTTGACAGAAGTACTCACGTGAGCTCATTCTAAGCTACGGTGGCTTAACGGCCATTACGGCTTAGGTACCTTCTCGTAAGTGAAACTGTGGCCGCCGGCAAACGTTTTGACCGGCATCTGTTGGACGTTGCAAAAGCCTCGCATGTAGCCACTAGTTGCGCTAAACGCTTAGCTGGTGGTTTTTCTGAAGTACAGTAGAGGCAAATAAATTGCATTAGCACGATTTTAACGTAATTTACAACCATGGCTCATTATGGTTTGGCCTTTATTTAGGTGTTTAGTGAATGAAACAGTTGGCTATAAAAGTACACAACCTACGGTCATATTTATGCTTCCGTTGGTCTCAATACCCTGCAGTTATGCTGCAGTGCACTTTGAACAACTCACAATTTGTTGCAAAAAAGTTTCTAGAGCCCAAATCAAGAACAGGTCACATCGGTATCGGATCTGATCGGTATATTGAGTCAACTTGGCAAACGGGAAATCGTTGGTCAAAACTTTATACACAACAACATTATCATAAATTTGTTGATATTTTGTAAATTTTTCATAGTATCACATCTGTAACAATGTATCAAGCATTTTGTGGTACTCTGTGCATTTTTTTTTTTTCAATAAACTCGAAATTCGTTTTTCTACCGACTTCGACCAGTATACATTCGAGTACCAGTACCCAATAATGTATACAGTCCATGTTGACACCACATTTAGATAACAACAAAGTCAATTAAAAAAACAAAAGATAAACTTTTATTAATTTAGACAGACAGATGTATTTATTCTTGTTCATGTTTATATCTCAGCTCCTTATAAATTAAAAAAAAGTGTTTGATTATGTCCTTGGAGACGGTGATCAAAGCAAATTTCAAAAGATCAAAGTTCGTGTTAGGTGGAGGCTGAAGAACATAATCTGAAAGCAACTAAACAGCTCTTTAAATATAAAAAAGTGCATTGTCACTGCGCAATCAAGTGGAAATAAGTCACGTTTTTTGCTCTTCTGGCTGTATAGACGAGCATATTTCAATAAAAACTAACTTAATCCATCTATGTGGTTGGAATCTCCCTCACTACTTACAAAAATCCTGAAATAATTTTCATCTGAATTATTAATTCATTGGAAAGTACATCAATATCACTTAAGGTGAAGCCGTTGATCATTTTCGAAGAAAATTGATCATCACTCTAAAATGCTCTGTATTGAATTCAATTAAACGAATTTCTGTACCAAAATTAATCAGCATGTGCCGGTTGTTGCCTTCTTAAGGCACTGAAAGAATTTTTGGTCTAAATCAAATGTGTTTCAAAATTTATATAATTTTGTGGTACAGTCATTTACGTCTTAGTTCGCAATCCTTGATTAGTAACGATTTCCATAACTTTGCAAGGAATGGGATAATCGTTACCAAAAGGAATCAGCATGTGTAGGGCACTATTCTAAACAAATTGTAGAAAGAATTTTGTCAAAATATTGATAGCGACGCAAAATTTATATCTTTGAAAGAAATAAGAAGTCACTGATGGAAGTCTTATCATTAAGTAGACATAACTTGAGACAAGGTAGCCAAATATTCAGACTTTTAGACTTGTTTGAAAGGTCTGTCGATCACCTATGAGGACAAAGTTTGCATATAGATAAGTTAGACAACAGTTGGTGTCAAACCATCGGGGTTTGAGTGTATGTATCAAATGATTCAAGTTTAAATGGTGTAATAAAAATCACTAACAAATATGTTTGAAATTGAGTTGCTTGTCTTTCCAGTATAAGGAACATTTTTAATGTGATGGTTGGACTGAGACAAAGTCCTCAGCACTCTCCCACAATAAACCACATCGATGGATGAGTCAGGGCAGGGTGTCGGTTTAAAATGTAAACTCACGCTCTTTATTCTTGTTCACTCGACTGTTCCCATGTTGTTAGTTTGAATGTGCCACCACAATCAGCTGATAGAGTCTCTCGCTGTCTGGGATACAGAAAAAGGTAAACTCGCTGTATAGGTGCAAAATTAGATTAGTACGAAGTGAAGGCTTTCCGGTATGATTATTGTACGCTAATACATACAGCCTCTGCTGCTGCTTGGTTTGGGACTGGGCCATTCGGCAGAAAATTATTCGGCAGAATGACATTCGGCGGAAAGCCGAACGGCAGAAAAACAATCGGCGGAATGGGTCATTCGGCAGAAAAGGTCATTCGGCAGAAAATACGTTTGGCAGAAAAGCTTGTTCGGCAGAAAATCAATTGGCAGAATGTCATTAGGCGGAATGGTACAAATGGCAGAATAACTCGTTAGGCCGAATAAGTCGTTTGGCAGAATGTCGTTGAGTGGAATAGTACAAATGGCAGAATAACTCATTGGGCCGAATAAGTCGTTCAGCAGAAAACCATTCGGCAGAAAGCTTTGTTTGGCAGGATCTCTTCTTAGTTGGAAACGTTGGAAAACAATACACAAAACAATAATGAATTAAAAAATCAATTTGTTTACACTCATAATCAAAGTACAAAAAGATCACAATTTCGCGGTACTTTTGTACACCTTGCTGAGTCCGACCATCGTTTGTCGTCCGTGCAACCGTACGACGTCAAAATTCAAAATATCAATATTTTTCGACATTGTTAAGCGGTTTTCTAGCGACGACGCACGGTTTTGTTATTCAGGACCATTGTGGTGTGCTGTAATTTCGGTTTTCAGGTCAATTATACAAAAAAAAATAACTTGTTCGAGCTTCAGCATTGTCTTGGCGTTTCTCTGTTGCGTGATTTCTACTCGAAACTAGGTGTCCACAGGTTTGAAACGGTAAAGGTGAGAACAAGATTATTCGTTTGACGCAGTGGTGGACGCAGCACTTTGCGCCAGTTCGATTTTTCTGTGATCTGTCAGTTGAACAATCTACAGAGCATACTATGTTCAATGGTCGATGTCGCTGTCGTGCTGTCTTGTCGTACGTCGTATTTGACGTTCCGAGAAAAACGAGTTTTAAAGTTTGATCTTGAATAAACAAAAACGAGAGCACGCAATGTAAACAATAACAATTACGTTTTGTTTGGTTGACCATTCTATGTATTGCCCCGAAGTTTGGCTGAATTTGGTTGCCGGAGTCCCGAAATATAATTGAAAAGGTTTACGGTAGTCGAGCTCGTATCTGTGTCAAACGCTCTCTGACCTGAAATCCCTTTGGCCAATTGGGTCCTAAAATGAAGTTTAAATTTGTGATATTATTGGTCATAACGATAAAGCTTATTTTTCTGAGTACAATGACCCTTTGAACGACCGCAAAGGATTTAAAATGGATTTTTATTTCAATTTAAAAAAAACCCTTGAAAATGATATTATGTATATCGAAAGGTAAAACAAAATTTTCGTTTTACTTGCTACTGGGACTGATAAGCCGAGAACTAAATTTGAGAATGGATCCCCCAGTTAAAAAATTAACTTCACGGTCCTTCTTGACAGGAAAGGTCCTACTTGACAGCCCGTTCCATAGTTGATCCATCGAAAAAATGTTGTCCTTTCAATATTTTTTTTTTTGCATTAAAATGAAAAAAAAGTGATCACAAATGGTTTTTTATCGTGTTTTTTACAGTTGTTCATAAAAATTTACATAGGGCTTTAGTACCCAATTGTCGCACTTACATTAAATTTCAGGCTGTGTCAAGATAGCACGACAAGTTTGAAACTTCTTTCATATGGAAAGTGACAAAAATGCGCGTAGTTTTTTTTGGTTTTTATGGAATATCTCAGTATTGAAAACTAATTTTGGGGGTCTGTTTCTATAATGGTACGTTCGTTTGAGGGCTAAATTCGCACTGAGTGCCGCACTCAGAGCTGTCAAAGTGTTTGTTTGAAGAAACTCGCGCTATTTCCGCACGAGTTTCACCGCCATCTTGGAACTGAAACTCTAGTGCTTTTCGATATATTTTTCAGTTTTATGCGAGTTCCACGCACACTGACAAATGATGTTCGATTGAACCAAAACTGGCACCGACGAGTGCGTCACTCAGTGCCGCACCGGCTCTTTAAACGAACGTACCATAAGTTTACAATAAACTAGCGCTCCTATTCCGTGTACGTATCGGTTGTTGCGTTTGACACGGAATACGTAATCGATTCGAATTGAATTCCGTTTCAGAATTCCGATTGATTGACTGGGAATAATTTTCACTTGTACTGCACAAAAATTCACAATTCTAATGATAATGGCAAACACGAAAATGTAGGTTAGGGTAGAGTAGTCGTCAATGAGACACGGGGAACAATGATAAAATGGCTCTCACAAGTAGTAGTTTCAACCAAACAAGCTCATATTTTGGGGAAAGGTGTGTCTACACGATACACGTCTGCCATAATAGTGGTTTTGGTTATGGAAGCTCCCTTGAAAAGTTATTCATTAACACTGGAACGCCCAACGCATGTCCAACTTACACGGAAGCCCAAGCCTCCCAAAAAAGGTGGAACGGTAACTTCAACTCGCTGGTTCTCGGGAATTACTCAACCAATCGGAACGATTCTTGTTTCCAGTGATTTGTAAGAATGTCTAGATGATCCTAAAATTTTGCAGAACTTGATTTGATCAAATTTGTAATTTCTGCGACCGAAAATATCGTTCCACCTTTTTTTAAAACGACTGCCTTCGTGGAATTTTTGCGATTTTTTTTACACGCGAACAAAAGAGTTGGAACGATGTTTTTGATCGCAAAAATTACAGATTTGATCAGATTAAGTTCTGCAAAGTTCTAGAATCATCTAGACAAATCACTGGAAATAAGAATCATCTTGATTGGTTAAGTTATGCCCGAGAACCATTGAGTTGAAGTTACCGTTCCAACTTTTTTGGAGCCTTGGGCGTTGGAATGTTAATGTTTGATTCTGGGGTGTAAAAGTAAATTATGGACAAAAATTAGTTTTTCGCTCATAGGCTGCCATAAACACCAAAACTAACATTTCTCCAGATTTTTTTCGACGTTTCATAGGGAATGAGTTGGGCTACAATGTCCTTTCCTTTCGTTTGACCAAAATTAAGAATATACCCAGAATCCAGGGCTGAGCCTCATTGTTCCCCACTCCTTTCATCCCATGGGTAACAATGAGACACTTTGATTTTTCTTCTTTTCAAAATCTATGTAACTAGGGCGTCCAATTTTCCCGGGTTTTGAATTTCCCGGGAAACGGAAAAATATTTTGGAATCCCGGGAATTCCCGGGATTCCGGGAATTTTGAAAACATTAATAAAATCTATGTTTTCAAGCTAAAAATCATGGATTTAGCTCAATACTGTTCATTGGTGAAAATCTACTCTTCAATCTGAACAAGAATAGCCGTTTTTAGATAGCTTGAAAGATTAGTTTTGTTGCGCTTTGGTTTTTCAATGTATAAAAATTTGTAATCCAGTGTGATTCAAATTAAATAAGTCTCTTATAAATACACATTTTTAATTTTTTATATGACATGACCAGAAAAGCTTCAACATTTTTTTTAAAATGTCTAAAACAACAAATAAAAAAAACAGCAAATAAAATCATACCAACAAATGTAAAAATCTGTTTCTGTTTTAACCGAAATCAATCAGAAAAATCAAAACATTATGCAAAAAAATAAACTAAAACAGCTGTTCTGATTCGATACATTTGACTTGGTTGCCAATAGAGGGTGACGGTTCTCGAGATTTTCAATTTCCCGGGAATCGAGAGTTGAGTTTTGCCATTTCCCGGGAATTCCCGGGACCCGGGAATTTTTTTAACTAGCCAATAGTGTTCCCTCAATCTACAAATACAAAATCGTTTCTCGAGCCTTTTTGGGACTCGAATTGCAGTTTAAAATGTTTACGAATCTTCATTCGCACTGATTGATTTTTCCAAAGTTGCACAAAATTTTTGTTGAACTTGTTTTAGATTTTTTGAAAGTAAAAAAATAACTAATATATAATTATCCATTTATGCAATATGACATTCTGCAAAATGATAAATAACGACTCAAAACAAAAACTTTAAGTTGATTTTTTCCTTCTTAAGGTTAACTGTAAATGTTCACAATTCGCGGACTTAGTGTCCGCTTACAAAAAAATGTCTGATTTTTATTCTTTAAATATAATTTAATATGCAAAACACAAAATGACTCGATAAAGCGAAATTGACTTACTTAGAATTAAAACAAAATAGACTATGAGTTATGCTATGCTCGAGAGGGAATATGGAAATTAAACTTATCTTGAAAAGGCTTTTCCCTATTAGAAATAAAAAATATTTCATTTATGGTGTGTAACTGCTAATTACACAGTTCAACAAAAAATCAAATGTTTCTTGTCTCTGAGACGAGAATATGTGTTCCTAGTAGATTTTTGCCTGCTGAATCCGAATCCGGGTCCAGAATTGCTCCAAATGGTCCCAATTTTGAGATACACCCGTTTGAAATGTTAGTTTAGGCCAAAATTAGCTAGGGGAACAGCATCTAATTCCAGCGTGCCTCTAATGTTGGCAGGTCAGCACTTTGACATTCAATTAAAGCTTATTAAAAGCGTTTTCAACTGAAATCGAGCGATGAATAGCTCAGTAAGAAGTGAGCAAGCAAGTTTCTATCAAAAGATTTTCAAAATTAGTTGTTTAAATAGTGAAAATAAGAAAATTGGATGGAATTAGGAGCGAGTACTTAACCTGCCAAACATACGAGAATTTTCCCTACTTTGTCGACTATTTTACAAAAGAACTATTGAATAAACAAATAAACCAATACATGTATCTTAAAGTTCACGTTTTCCCCATTCTGAAACACCCCTGGTTTTTAAAATTTGATTGTTTCTACGCATATTTATAGCCATTTTAAAATTAGAATTTGACTTGCATGCAAGTTGGAAAAACTTGAATGAGAACCAACTGAAAATATAATTTTAAAATGGCTATAAATATGCGTAGAAACAATCAAATTTTAAAAACCAGGGGTGTTTCAGAATGGGGAAAACGTGAACTTTAAGATATATGTATTGGTTTATTTGTTTATTCAATAGTTCTTTTGTAAAATAGTCGACAAAGTAGCTAATTTTGGCCTAAACTAACATTTCAAACGGGTGTATCTCAAAATTAGGACCATTTGGAGCAATTCTGGACCCGGATTCGGATTCAGCAGACAAAAATCTACTAGGAACACATATACTCGTCTCAGAGACAAAATCTTGTTGGACTGTGTTATGTTTAATTAAGTTAAAATTCACACTTTTAGAATAAGAAGATTAGAGAAGCATTGATCAATTCAATCTTGGAAATCGAACATTGAATATCCAATGTTCTAAATAATTTCGAATTTTTCAAATGTTTTTCTGATTAGTTTATTATTTGGTTCGATATTTATAAGTATAAAATTTCCCGGGAGTCTCGACCCCCTGGGCCTTGTAAAGTCAAGGGGCATGATTTGATCCTAGTGCATTAGTTAAAATTTGGGCATACATTCTTTTTTATAGCACTATGGACACTAGCATTTAAAATAAATCTGTATCTTTTCCAAATCTATTTGATGATAAATTTAGTTGCAATTGTTAAGTTAGAGTAATGCTGTCAATAAACTTTGATTGATGTAGAATACTAGGCATTCTTTTATGTCAAATTGTCCATAGAGCCTCGATCAATCAATAATGTAATGATATCGGACAAAATTCGTTGATCTGTTGAACTAACGTTTTTCGGATTATGGTTGTATCGACCATTGTTGCGAATCTAGGAACTACGGATCTTTTGACGTAAATGGTCATTTCTTTTTCAAATCGCGATTCTATCCTATTTATATATCAGTTCACATTTTTTTTTGTTTTTTGATAGAAGTAGTATTACAACAGTTAAAGGAACGTTTAGTTTTGAACATTAAGTTTAGAGGATTTTAGATTAAAATTTAGATTTTCAATCCAAAGTAGTTAGCAAATGAATATTAGGACTTAAATGAATAATTGAATAAGTTGGACTTATGAATAACACACAACTGTGCATTTATTCTAGAGTCAGATCCATACAGCGTCAGTGTTTATTTGGTCGAAGTGTACTAATTCATTGGCAGATCTGATTCTAGTTGTAATGTACGACAAGACTACTGACGGACGTGACAGGACGAGGGCCCAGTTTAGAGGTTTCAACATCAACGATGTGCGGCTGGACCACCCTCCAAAAAAAAAAAAAAAAAAATTCCCGGGAGTCTCGACCAAGTTTCCCGGGAATCGAGAGGTCAAAAAATTGCCGATTTCCCGGGAAATTTTTCCCGGGAATTCCCGCTCGTCACCCTCTAGTTGCCAAAGATGTTTCATAAAAAAATATTTAAAATTACTTTTTTTCAATTTAAATTCATGAATATAAAAGTAAAGAGAAAATATTTCAAGCGCTAGGCAATTTACGGCAATTTACGGATCTAACAAGTATTCTCTATAAGTAAAATCAATGCTGATATATGCTTAATATTTTATTTTTATTTTTTAAGCGTAGTTCATCAGTTACCACAACAAAACCTGAATTTCCAGACCAAAATTTGATATTTTTTACCGATTTCGGGGATTCCCGGGATAAAATATAAAAATCCCGGGATTCGGGAATTCCCGGTTTTAGAAAAATCCCGGGAATTTTGTCCCGGGAATCCCCGGGATAGACGCACTATATGTAACTCTTTCAAAATAATAATTGAAAGTGATTTTTGGCATATTTATTTAGTTTTAACTCCATTTAACAAAAAATATAATGTTTTTTTGGTATAAATAAATGGATTTTACAAAATTCTAATACTATAACTTTTGTAATTAAAGTTTCTAGTTGGTAAAATTGCTTTAAAATAATTAAGGCAAGTTACCTGCAACGGAACAATACAAAAACATGACGTTTTATTAGAAAATAATTGATTTTCGTTGGGTGTTTCATTGTTCCTGCCAAGTGCGTCTATAATGAGACAGTTGAATAACTCGGGCTGTAGACGTAATACCGATGTCATATTTTGGTCAATTTTTATACACATTAAAAGAAAGTAAAGTATGTAAAAAAAGTATTTACACCCCTTGGGCACTATGCACATTTTGTGATGATACAAGTAACAATTAAAAGTTTGACAAAAACCTAGTACGACGTTTTGTTCAGAAACTCATGCCGAACATTTTGCTATAAAAAGCTCATGAAAAGATGATTTCTATAAAAAGTTATATAACAAATACTATTACAGAAATCAAAAAAGGTGCAAAAAAAGTTTGTATACCTTTCGAAAAATTAACATAAATAAAGTTATTTGTTGACAAATCACCATGATTCCAGTCTCCCAACTCCAAATAGGCATCCTTGACTGATTAAAAAAAATAATTTGGATTGAATATAAAGTTTACTAACTACTTAGTATAAAGGTTTATATAACTCTGGAAATTATATATGTATAAAACTTATCTAAACTTAATTACCATAGAATCAATATATTACCATATATTACCATAGAATTGCTAAATAAACATTCTGGAGTGGGTATAACACCGTTTTTGGGGTATTTGTATCGATTGAATAGATTTTTCGTTGGAATTTCGTTTAAACCCGGAATTTCGTCGTCGGAAAATCCGCCGGCATCCGAACCGGTCCACTGTTCACAAGTCAATCTATGTGACATCGGAAAGGGCTTAGGCAAAAACGTTGTTATGGTTTCGTTTGAGCAGTCTGCCAAAAATGTATGGACTTTCGTAATTTTTGTTCTCGTGGATCAAACTGGGCAAAAAGCCCAGGTATTTAAAAACGTGGGTTTTATAGAAAACCTAGATGTATGGGTATCAAAAGATCGGAAATTGTATGCCCTTTTAAAGATTTGTCTGGTCTCGCCTTCCGTCGGACGGGAAATTGAATGTTGGCCCCCGTCGGACCTACAGGTTAAATCGTATAAGCTCAGTCCAGGTTGTCTCACTGGGTCCTGTCTCGATAAAGTTGCTGGTAGGAAGTTAGACAAAAATGACTTTGTCTACCAAATATTATTCTGCCTTATGATATATTCTGCTTAATGATTTTTTCTGCCATTCGTTTGTCTGCCTTCTGTACTTTTCTGCCATATGAACTTTTCTGCCTTATGTGCTTTTCTGCCAATCGACGTTCCGCCGAATGACCCTGTCTGCCATTTGACCTTTTCTGCCGAACATTTTTCTGCCATTCGTACTTTTCCGCCGAATGTACTTTCTGCCGAATGTTTGTCTGCCGAATGACCTTTTCTGCCTTTTGGTTGTCTGCCGAACGTCATTCCGCCGACCGTCATTCTGCCGAATGGCCCAGTCCCATGATGCAATTGAGTGACGCCGCCGCAGCCTCAGCAGTCGCGTTGTCACGGTGGTGGTGATGGTTGGGGCAGAAGGGGCGAATTAAGTTATTGATTGGGGCACAAATTAGTCTCGAGCGGCAATTAGCTATTCTTCTAAGAACACGGAACGGAACAATTACGCGAGGCGCTGCTGCTGGGCAGTGATTAATATCACCACAACTCGACAGGTTTTGTTGTTGTTGTGTTGTCTGACTGGCAAGTACAACAGTACACTGACTCTAATGTACAAACGGAAGTTTGATAAAAGAGTACGTGGAGGCGATGAACACGTGTATGCGATGACTAACTTTATCGCAATATATGATGAAGACTATTGAAACCTCGGCGAAGTAAAAAGTTCTTCTTTAGGGCTTCGAAATATGATGCTTCCGATAGAATAGTTATGGAGCCATTTTCTTTTTTTAATTGGATTTTCAGTGGTTACTCCTCAAACAAACCTATTGTTTGTAGTTTTTGGAGTGTATGCAAGAGCAACGAACCACCTTAATATTCCATACAAACTTGGACGAAATACCATTCGAAAAAAAATCAAACCATCCACATTAACGACCCCCGGGTCTTTTGTGGTCTCTATTGCAAGTTTCTGCTCGAACCTAGGAGTCCGAAGGCTTGAATGGGGAGAGCACCCAAACCTCTTTCTACTCTAAGGAACCTTCCACCCCAGTGTTTGAACTAACGACCTTTGGATTGCGAGTCCAACCGCCGCCAGCGATTCCACCGGAGTAGGCTTGGTTTGGTGTGTTGTTTGTACTTATGGCATGGAGACGACTCCTACACCCGGAATGACTTAACGGCCTAACAACAACTAAGACCGGGACCGACATTTTACTTCCTCATCCGATGGAAGGTTGGAGCAGATGGGAATCGAACCCAGAATCATCCGCTTACAAAGCGGACAGCGTAACCATTCGGTTCGGTCTAAATACACCAAAATATACTTAAAAATCTAAATTATTCGCTCTACATCATTGCCTTGGCGTTCTCGATTGCGAGATATCTACTCGAAACTTGGTGTCCGAAGCAGAGCTGAAAATGTCAGGGGTCCTGACGCGAAAATTGGCGACGCATACACGATTTTTTCAGATCCATTCACTGAACCGCAAAACCGTGACATAAACAAACCCGACTCAGTCGTGAGTGCCCTAGCTCACTGAGCAGCTGCAATGCGAGGCAGTAGTCGACCAACGCTCATTCGACGTTGCACGCACACACATAAAGAAACAAGTTTTTACACAAAAAGTTGGTATTTATGCGTGGAAATGTAATTTTGAATATAAGTTATGGTTGTTTTAAGTGTTTTGCACAGTCTAGAACCATTCAATTGTTAAAAAATAGTCAAAATAGTGTTTAGAGAGGATTTTACGAGTCAGTCATACGACACGAATTGAGTGAGTGTAGCTCATTTTTTCACGTCTCTCATTCTCCAGCAGCCGACCGGCACGAGTCAGGCGGCAGTGGTTGAACGGACACAGTAGGCTTACAGTCAGATGCTAGCAGTGAACTGACATTTTGGTTTGCTTCATGTGTACGCTGGGTTGGAAACATTTTGCAGGCCTGGTCCGAAGGCTTGATGGTTGAGGCAATTGCAAACCCCTTTTTACACCCCGGGATTCGAACTGACGACCTTTGCATTGTTAGTCCAACTGCCTACAAGTGACTCCACCGAGACAGGACCCAGGGAGACGACTCCTACACCTGGACTGAGCTAACAACCTAACCTCTAGGTTAGACCGGGGCCAACATTTACTTCCCTGTCCGACGGAAGGCGTGATCTCACTTAAATGTATGTAAACGATGTACGGATCAATCATCCGACCCTTCGTTAGTTAGGTAATCAAAGACCAAAACATTGATGATCTGGCAGCCCTGTTTCGAGTTATGACCACTTAGGTGATATTTAAGTACTTTTTTGAAGCCTGATTTCTCTTAAATGTATGTAAACGATGTCCGGATCCATCATCCGACCCATCGTTGGTTAGGTAATCAAAAGACGTTCCCAACGATTTCAAAATATTGAAGATCTGGCAGCCCTGTCTCGTGTTACGACTATTTAAGTGGTATGTGTGAACTTTTTTGGTAAGGATAAAAAAATAGCTGAATTTTTTGTCCAAACGACTCAAATCAACCATTTTTGGTAGAGATTGAGGAAGGCATCAACCTCATAGGTGGGTTATGTTAGTTTTTTTTAAAAGTAAAATCATTTCTTTATCGAACAATTGGTTTACATTTTTACATTTTTCCAGCATGCATTTTTCTATTTCTTCTTTCTCCTACCTTCTATATCTAGCAAATACTCCCCTCCCACTAACATTTACACACAAGATCCTCTGTAATTACTCTTAGCTTTAAGAAAAATGTAATTACAAAAGCCGACTCGGTCCTAACCAGGTCCCAGTACCGAAAAGGACCTAATAAAAAAAAATATGAAAAAAATGTATCTAGCAAATATCAATTATAAACAATTATATCTAGCAAATATTTAAATGCATTCCAAAGTTCTGTTTAACAAGCTCTCTATAGTTCTATCTAAATTCCCGTATGCTTTTCTGGAAAACGAACAAACTAAGGACGGGCAATTTACCCACACAGTAAGCGACATAATGAGCAGATAACCACACCGCTAAGTTCAGTCAAAATCCAATTTAGTCAATTTTGAGTAAATTAGTGCTATTTCGTATTGACAGATTTGCCGCCATCTTGTTCCCTTATCATTTTAAAGTATTTCAGTAGTTATATTTTGGACCCAATAAAAACAACGAACAAATTTAAAAAAGTGTGATTCGATTATCCGAGCGTTTTTTTTTTTCAAGTCAGAATTGTTTTGGTGAATCCGAAAAAACAATCAAAATTTACATATTTAATGTTACATTTCCAACTTTTCATAGGTTAGTTTTGAAATATTTGTAACTGTAGAAAAGGCTTCTGGCTTGTGTTGCAGTATTTATTTCAAATAAAAGTTTCGCATACATAATCAAAACTAGATAAGAAATTATGCTAAAGGAGAGTGAGTTGACGAAATTTTAAGTTTTAAAATTGCTTTTTTATTGTTTGAATTTAATTTATACTCAGAATTGTGTTTAAGCAAAAAAAATAATTTGTACGAGAAAAATATTAGTTTCATCGAACGCCACCCCACTGACGGTAATAGATATAATTTCGTGGAAATCGTTTTCCACTTGAAAAACTACCCACCCCTCATTTGCAACCTCACACCTGCATAGGCGTCACGCGTTTTCTCACGGAAACTGCAGCCAACAAACTGCTCGTTGTTTGTGCGCGATCAGTGTGGGGGATGGTTTGGAAAAAAAAAGTCCGTCGTCTCTTCTCCTCTTACTCACCTCGATCTGCGTTCTGCGCGGGTGCATAATAAAGCCACACAGAAGAAAACGGGTCAAATGGGTTTGCTGCACTGCGTTGATGTAAGTTGTGTGTTAGCAAACGTAGTATAAACCGCTGCACATTCTCTACTAAGCAGCAGAGATAATTCCTCGTGGTGCACTTTGAATAATTTCTATCTGCAATGCGCCGTGAGTCGAAGCTCGTCCAGCGTGTGGTATCCTTGATGTTGTTATCAACCAGAACAGTTTCAACATTCACTTTTTGCTCATTTCACACATAGAAACGTGCGTCTACGTACCACACTGAAAGAATGTTTTTTTTTTAGGTTTTGCAAAAAACGATAACAGCACGTGATGTGTGGTTTCTTCAGATTGATACACTCGAATTAACACATAAATTGCACAAACAGAATTCTCCAACGGGTGAACCGAACTATAAGGGACAGAACACTACAGCTTAGAACCGAACGACGAGACGAGAGTCCGTGTGCCTCCAACCAATTGTAAGTCAGAACTCGGAATGAGTAGCAGGAGCTTGCAGTGAACTTACCAGTGAACGGAGGAGAAGCTTTAGAAAAAATAACTACACACAAAACAATCAACATTCAAGTACTCTCGCACATACTTCACATGTACACACAGCCTCACAGCAAGAGTCGACGCTGCTAGTGTGTGCGTATTTTATTACACACCCGCTCTGTTGCAGATTCATAAGGGAAAGGCATATTAACCATGCTCAATCCACCGTAATTGTAGGAGAAGAGTGAGAACATGTGGCACAGCACCCGACATCAAAACAAACACATACATTCTCTATCGCGAAATGCGCGGCAAGTTGGTTTTTTTTTATCTTTCGTACTAATGTGTTGTTGCCCAGCAGCATTTTTTACTAGGGATCATAGTAGTGGAACTCTTGCTTTTGAGGAAGTGGTAGCTGTACTTGGACGTATGAGTGCTTCTGCAACAATAGTGCCCAGGGTTGTAAGGAGAACAGCAGAATTTTTCAGAGCCATCTTTGGTCACATTTTTGATCATTATCCCCTAATTAATACAAAAAAAAAGTTTTGATTTTTTCCAATGTAATTAATTGCAATTAAATGCTAAAGGTTTTCTTTACAAAGCAAAACATATTGAATAAAACATGCCAAAAATGCTAAAAAGTTTGAAGATTCTAAGGCCATTGCAAATATATTTCAAAGTTTATGTTGTAAATTTATGACATAAACTATAAGTTCAGAACAAAATATTCCCAAGCGGGACAGATTAATAAACGTTTTCACGATGGGACTCATAGTAGAACATTTTTCAAATGAGACAAACAAACTTGTCGTTGAAAATCACTTTTTTGAACAATGTAGATAACATTATTAGTTTAGCTCAAAGAAACATAACAAACAAGGTTGATCCCACATTTAACTCAAAATTGGCAAAAATGAGACATGTTTCACACATGGGAAAAATAACATTTAAAACTATAAAGAAACTTAAAACCTAACGTGATCTTACAAAAAAATCATTTCGTTAGTCAAATCTTCGGATTATTGTTGGTGCCTTCGGAATGCCCAAAAAAGCCATTTTGCATCATTAGTTTGTCCATATAATTTTCCATACAAATTTGGCAGTTGTCCATACAAAAATAATATATGAAGTGTTTTTTTTGCAAATCAAGTTTAAGTGACAAAGAGTGAAATTGAAAATCTCCATTTTTTACAGTCTATCATATTTTTCCAGTGTAGTCCTCATCCATACCTACAACTTTGCCGAAGACACCAAATCGATCAAAAAATTCCTTTCAAAGATACAGATTTTCGAATTCTCATAAATCATTTTTGTATGGACAGCTGCCTTTGTATGGAAAATTACATGGACAAACTAATGATGCAAAATGGCTTCTTTGGGTATACCGAAGGCAGCAAAAAAGTTTCAGACGGATTAAAAAATACAAAAAATCGAATTACTGAAATCTCACAAAATTGCTCTTTCGTAAAAAAAACGACCAACAAACGGACAATTTGACTCATTTGGAGTCGCTGTCGTATTTCCCATTTTTTGCTTATCACGAAAATCATCATTAATCAACGATTGTATCTATAATAGAGTGTAACAAAAATGGCTTTTTGGAGGGCATTCAAGGGTTTGTTCCGGTGGGCATACTAAGCCCAAATCCAAAATATGAGCTTGATTGAACGTAACAGGAGCTGGCGCTCCGCCCTTCAGTTTTTGATGGGATTTAACCCGTGAAAAAGATTTTTTCAAAAATGTCACTTTTTGAGGCATTTTGGCCACTGAAGCGTTTATTTTCAACATCATTGGCCGGGGTCGATTTGTCGAAAAAATGCCAAACTTTGAAGGTCTGTACCGAGCTCCAGGGTGCTCCAAATTTCAATGTTATATATACCAAAAGATACGCAAGGATCTGGCCCACACGCCAATGATGTTGAAAATAAACACTTCATTGGCCAAAATGCCTGAAAAAGTGACATTTTTGAAAAAATATTTGTTAATGGGTTAAATCCCATTTAAAATTGAAAGGCGGAGCGCCAGCTCCTGTTACGTTCAATCAAGCTCATATTTTGAATTTGGGCTAAGTATGCCCACCGGAACAAACCCTTGAATGCCCGCCAAAAAGCCATTTTTGTTACATCCTAATCTATAAAGTATTTAAATTTTAAGGTACATTCGCTTTAGAACAAAAAATCTTTCAGTTCCTTAAAGAAGTGTGAAATCGGTGCATGCTGATTAATTTTTGTGCAAATATTCGTTAAAATTGAATTTCAGAGATTTCAGAGTAGTGATCCATTGTCCTTGAAACTGACGGACGGCTTCACCTTAATCCAAATTCACGGAGGAAAACTTCAACCCTGACCAAAATACGGAAAATGCTCTCATTCCTCACGGCAGTCACGACGGGGCCGATGACGAGTGCCTGGCGCGATGATAAAAACTTGCTTTGTGTGCGAGAGTGCCCGCCAACACACGCGCACCCAGCTGTGATGGCGAGACACAAAAAAACGCGATGACTCGCTCTCGATAGAACGCAAGATACACCCTGATGAGGGAGGTAATATGAATATTATGCGAGTTTTTTTTATTTTAGGAACACAAAAAAATGATTGTGGTTTAATTAAGTATCAAAAAATGTTAAGGCAATATATAAGTGGTAAATACTTTTCAAAATCTGTAAAAAAAATCTTTCATACTATATTTGGGTGTTCGACTACTGCGGCGTACTGGACAAATAGTACTAACACCTTGCAAAGGAATCAAGTATTGTATGTCTTTATACAGCTCAACACACAAAGATGGAAAGCTCCAAGGGAAAAGGGTTCAAAATAACTGCACTCAACCGTCGCGTCGCTTGCAGCAAGTACATGTACGTGCCAACACACAGAACTATTTGAAGGTATTGCATTGCATTATGTCACTTTGATGCAACCGGACTGTTCACTAATTTTCCTGTTTGGGGCCGTAGGTTTAATGAAGTGGAAGGAAATTTCATCGCACTATTTTCATTCACTTTTTCAATATTTGTAGAGCGTTGTTTTATTCTAGATGCTTCCATAATTTTGGAACCCAATAACTCAATATTACATCGATTGATAGGCACTTGTCGACTCGAATTCAGATTTTTGTATATCGCGATATTCCAGTACGGAAGACTGCGGGAAACCCCTCTGGGCGAATTCACTACACCGGACGTAAGCGATGTCCCTGTGCTCGTGCTAGCTACTGAGCGTTTGATTAGTAGCCAACCGTCTCGGTAACATTGCTAGTGTTTGCGTGAATCAAGCAAATATTCTGTATTAGCAGATATTAGACTCAACATATGATATTCCATCTTGTGCGCAAACTCCGTATCCATATTAACTACAGACGCGTGTATGACTGCCACGGTGTTGTTTTTATTCGGATTTTCTTGACTAAAATACACAAGCATACAAAAAATAATAATGTACATAAAGTATTGTTTTAGCAAGTATTTTTGTGCTGAAATAATTGTTACAAATATTGTCAGTAGAATGTATTTTTCTCACTTCCTGAAGGGAACAACACTGTTAAATCCCGATTTCGACTGAAAAAAGAATATATTTAAATCTTTATTTCATTTTATTTTATTTTATTTTTTTTTCTCATAAAGCTCAGTCTGCCCCTGTTCGCATAAATGTCCCATATGCTTTGTTCCACAAAATTGAAAATTTACGGCAAGTTTGTTTGTCCCATCTTAAAAATGTTCAGAAATGGATCCCATCGAGGGAATGTTCACAATTTAATGTTTAGAACTCACCTTTTTGGCCTGTTAATGTCTTGAATTTAGCCATCTCGTTCACAACCAGGCCACCTTACACCGTTTTTAACATAAATAATTGCATACAAATCACATAACTGGAAGATTTCAACACCTTTAAAATGATAATTGTGTTTGACAAAAATCTTTTTTAAGGCAAGCGTGGTTGCCTCTCACCCAGTAGGCCTGGGTTTGATCCCAGACGGTACCGGTGGCATTTTTCGAGACGAGATTTGTCCGATCACGCCTTCCGTCGAACGGGAAGTAAATGTTGGCCCCGGACTAACCTAAAGGTTAGGTCGTTAGCTTAGTCCAGATGTAGGAGTCGTCCCCCTGGGTCCTGTCTCGGTGGAGTCGCTGGTAGGCAGTTGGACTAACAATCCAAAGATCGTCAGTTCGAATCCCGGGGTGGATGGAAGCTAAGGTGCAAAAGGATTTTGCATGAGAATCGCTGTTATTGAACTATGCAGATGTTTTTGAAACATTAGTGAAATGCAAAAATTGAGTTTTCATAATGGTAATTCTCCGCCAACTCACACAGCAGTTGACCCGACCCCTCTTCGATTTGCGCGAAACTTTATCCTAAGGGGTAACTTTTGTCCCTGATCACGAATCCGTTTCTTAATTTCTCGTGACGAAGGGGCGGTACGACCCCCTTCAATTTTGAACATGCGAAAAAAGAGGTGTTTTCCAATAATTTGCAGCCTGAAACGGTGATGAGATAGAAATTTGGTGTCAAAGGCGTACTCAAAATTCCGAAAGGAAAGTATTTTTAATAAAAAAAAACACTTAAAAAGTTTCAAAAACTCTGCCATTTTCCGTACTTGACTGTTAAAAAAATTTGGAGCATGTAATTTTAAGTGAAATCTAATGTAATTTTCGAATCTACATTAACCCAGAAGGGTCATTTTTTTCATTTAAAACACAAATTTTCATTTTAATTCAATTTCGTGTTTTTTCTAACTTTGCAGGGTTATTTTTTAGAGTGTAATAATATTCTACAAAGTTGTAGAGCAGACAATTACAAAAAAAATTAATTGATGTATAAACACAAGGGGTTTGCTTGTAACCATCACGATTTATCGCGATTTTACGAAAGGCCAAATAGGTGAGTTTCCATCTCATCACCGTTTCAGGCTGCAAATTATTGAAAACACCTCTTTTTCGCACCTCGAAGAGAGGTCGGGCAACTTTTTCCAATTTCGTGTGAGTTGGTAGAGAATTACCCATAAGGATTTTTTTTAAATCACCATTTCTATTTTTTGCCTTCCTCACTGAGGTAAGGCTATAATCCTGCTCTAAAATTGAACTTTTTATTAAAAGCTCGAAAACCCACCTTCATGTATACATTTCGACTCAGAATCGAAAACTGAACAAATGTCTGTGTGTATGTGTGTGTGTATGTGTGTGTGTATGTGTGTGTGTATGTGTGTGTGTATGTGTGTGTGTATGTGTGTGTGTATGTGTGTGTGTATGTGACCAATAATGTCACTCAGTTTTCTCAGCACTGGCTGAACCGATTTTGACCAAACCAGTCGCATTCGACTTGGTTTAGGGTCCCATACGGTGCTATTGAATTGTTTGAAGTTTCGATAAGTAGTTCAAAAGTTATGTATAAAAATGTGTTTTCGCATTTTTTTGGATGTTGAATAAATGGCAGTAAACTGAACCAAACATCATCATGTTATACATCGTTAGTTAGGTAATTGAAAGACCTTTCCAACGAGTCCACAACATTGAAGATCTGGCAACCCTGTCTCGAGTTATAACCACTTAAGTGATATTTATGTACTTTATTGTAGCCGGATCTCATTTAAATGTATATAAACAATGTCCGGATCCTTCATCCGACCCATCGTTGGTTAGGTAATCGAAAGACCTTTCCAACGAATCTAAAACATTGAAGATCTGGCAACCCTGTCTCGAGTTTTGACCACTTAAGTGATATTTATGTACTTTTTTTGTAGCCGGATCTCACTCAAATGTATGTAAACAATGTCCGGATCCATCATCCGACCCATCGTTGGTTAGGTAATCAAGAGACCTTTCCAACGAGTCCACAACATTGAAGATCTGGCAACCCTGTCTCGAGTTATAACCACTTAAGTGATATTTATGTACTTTTTTGTAGCCGGATCTCATTTAAATGTATGTAAACAATGTCCGGATCCATCATCCGACCCATCGTTGGTTAGGTAATCGAGAGACCTTTCCAACGAGTCCACAACATTGAAGATCTGGCAACCCTGTCTCGAGTTATAACCACTTAAGTGATATTTATGTACTTTTTTGCCTTCCTCACTGAGGTAAGGCTATAATCCTGCTCTAAAAATGAACTTTTTATTAAAAGCTCAAAGACCCACCTTCATGTGTACATATCGACTCAGAATCGAAAACTGAACAAATGTCTGTGTGTGTGTATGTGTGTATGTATGTGTGTGTGTATGTGTGTGTGTATGTATGTATGTGACCAAAATTCTCACTGAGTTTTCTCAGCACTGGCTGAACCGATTTTGACCAAACCAAATGCATTCGACTTGGTTTAGGGTCCCATACATCGCTATTGAATTGTTTGAAGTTTCGATAACTAGTTCAAAAGTTATGTATAAAAATGTGTTTTCACATATATCCGGATCTCATTTTTTTGCATGTAAACGATGTCCGGATCCATCAACCGACCCATCGTTGTTTAGGTAATCGAGAGACCTTTCCAAAGAGCCCTCAACATTGAAGATCTGGCAACCCTGTCTCGAGTTAAGACCACTTAAGTGATATTTATGTACTTTTTTGAAGCCGGATCTCACTTATATCCATGTAAACGATATCCGGATCCATCCTCCGACCCATCGTTGGTTAGGTAATCGAGAGACCTTTCCAAAGAGTCCACAACATTGAAGATCTGGCAACCCTGTCTCGAGTTATGACCACTTAAGTGATATTTATGTACTTTTTTGAAGCCGGATCTCTCTTATATTCATGTAAACGATGTCCGGATCCATCATCCGACCCATCGTTGGTTAGGTAATCGAGAGACCTTTCCAAAGAGTCCACAACATTGAAGATCTGGCAACCCTGTCTCGAGTTATGACCACTTAAGTGATATTTATGTACTTTTTGAAGCCGGATCTCTCTTATATTCATGTAAACGATGTCCGGATCCATCATCGGACCCATCGTTGGTTAGGTAATCGAGAGACCTTTCCAAAGAGTCCACAACATTGAAGATCTGGCAACCCTGGCTCAAGCTATGACCACTTAAGTGATATTTATGTACTTTTTTGAAGCCGGATCTCACTTATATTCATGTAAACGATGTCCGGATCCATCATCCGACCCATCGTTGGTTAGGTAATCGAGAGACCTTTCCAAAGAGTCCACAACATTGAAGATCTGGCAACCCTGTCTCGAGTTATGACCACTTAAGTGATATTTATGTACTTTTTTGAAGCCGGATCTCACTTATATGCATGTAAACGATGTCCGGATCCATCATCCGACCCATCGTTGGTTAGGTAATCGAGAGACCTTTCCAAAGAGTCCACAACATTGAAGATCTGGCAACCCTGGCTCAAGCTATGACCACTTAAGTGATATTTATGTACTTTTTTGAAGCCGGATCTCACTTATATCCATGTTAACGATGTCCGGATCCAGCATCCGACCCATCGTTGGTTAGGTAATCGAGAGATCTTTCCAAAGAGTCCACAACATTGAAGATCTGGCAACCCTGGTTCAAGCTATGACCACTTAAGTGATATTTATGTACTTTTTTGAAGCCGGATCTCACTTATATGCATGTAAACGATGTCCGGATCCATCATCCGACCCATCGTTGGTTAGGTTATCGAGAGACCTTTCCAAAGAGTCCACAACATTGAAGATCTGGCAACCCTGGCTCAAGCTATGACCACTTAAGTGATATTTATGTACTTTTTTGAAGCCGGATCTCACTTATATCCATGTAAACGATGTCCGGATCCAGCATCCGACCCATCGTTGGTTAGGTAATCGAGAGACCTTTCCAAAGAGTCCACAACATTGAAGATCTGGCAACCCTGGCTCAAGCTATGACCACTTAAGTGATATTTATGTACTTTTTTGAAGCCGGATCTCACTTATATGCATGTAAACGATGTCCGGATCCATCATCCGACCCATTGTTGGTTAGGTAATCGAGAGACCTTTCCAAAGAGTCCACAACATTGAAGATCTGGCAACCCTGGCTCAAGCTATGACCACTTAAGTGATATTTATGTACTTTTTTGAAGCCGGATCTCACTTATATCCATGTAAACGATGTCCGGATCCAGCATCCGACCCATCGTTGGTTAGGTAATCGAGAGACCTTTCCAAAGAGTCCACAACATTGAAGATCTGGCAACCCTGGCTCAAGCTATGACCACTTAAGTGATATTTATGTACTTTTTTGAAGCCGGATCTCACTTATATGCATGTAAACGATGTCCGCATCCATCATCCGACCCATTGTTGGTTAGGTAATCGAGAGACCTTTCCAAAGAGTCCACAACATTGAAGATCTGGCAACCCTGGCTCAAGCTATGACCACTTAAGTGATATTTATGTACTTTTTTGAAGCCGGATCTCACTTATATCCATGTAAACGATGTCCGGATCCAGCATCCGACCCATCGTTGGTTAGGTAATCGAGAGACCTTTCCAAAGAGTCCACAACATTGAAGATCTGGCAACCCTGGCTCAAGCTATGACCACTTAAGTGATATTTATGTACTTTTTTGAAGCCGGATCTCACTTATATCCATGTAAACGATGTCCGGATCCAGCATCCGACCCATCGTTGGTTAGGTAATCGAGAGACCTTTCCAAAGAGTCCACAACATTGAAGATCTGGCAACCCTGGCTCAAGTTATGACCACTTAAGTGATATTTATGTACTTTTTTGAAGCCGGAACTCTCTTATATTCATGTAAACGATGTCCGGATCCATCATCCGACCCATTGTTGGTTAGGTTATCGAGAGACCTTTCCAAAGAGTCCACAACATTGAAGATCTGGCAACCCTGGCTCAAGCTATGACCACTTAAGTGATATTTATGTACTTTTTTGAAGCCGGATCTCACTTATATCCATGTAAACGATGTCCGGATCCAGCATCCGACCCATCGTTGGTTAGGTAATCGAGAGACCTTTCCAAAGAGTCCACAACATTGAAGATCTGGCAACCCTGGCTCAAGCTATGACCACTTAAGTGATATTTATGTACTTTTTTGAAGCCGGATCTCACTTATATGCATGTAAACGATGTCCGGATCCATCATCCGACCCATTGTTGGTTAGGTAATCGAGAGACCTTTCCAAAGAGTCCACAACATTGAAGATCTGGCAACCCTGGCTCAAGCTATGACCACTTAAGTGATATTTATGTACTTTTTTGAAGCCGGATCTCACTTATATCCATGTAAACGATGTCCGGATCCAGCATCCGACCCATCGTTGGTTAGGTAATCGAGAGACCTTTCCAAAGAGTTCACAACATTGAAGATCTGGCAACCCTGTCTCGAGTTATGACCACTTAAGTTATATCTGTGTACTTATTTTTCTGGATCTTATAAAATAGCTGAAATATGTGTCCAAACCACTCATATTACCCATTGTTGGTAACAAGTGAGGAAGGCATGAACCACATTGGTGGATTAAGTTAGTTTTTTATCTTGGCACTGAAGAGACAAAACCTACGATTCAAAAAACAAAATTTATCCAGAAAGAAGTTGCCTGCTGATGATGGTATCATTCTTTTAGATTTTTTTTTTTTGTATGTTGGATTTTAGAAAATTTCAGGTACAAAATGATTTTTTTTAACATTAACATGTTACCAATAAAAAATGACGACATTCTGGTTTAATTTAATTACAGAACATTATTAGTGGGACTCTTAGCTACGATTTAACGTGAAATGTGGTGCAATTTGAACGTTTTTTTGAATGTTTTAAAATCAAAATATGTTTTTTTTTTTTAATGAAAACAGACCATTTTTGGTGATTTTTCGTTGTTGAAAGCCCGATGGTTTACGCAACATCGTCTTTTTTTTGGGACACACTAATAATGAACGATCATCACCTGGATATTCTTAAAAAGTACTCAATCAGAAAAACCCTAGTGATGAACAATTTTTACTATTTTTTTAAAACAGATAAGTAAAAAGTATTTTTTTCCTATGACCCATGAAAAGTATCGGAGCCGAATTTTACAAAGCGGATTCATCAGTCTGCGATCAGCAGAGAAGCGAGTCAGACGTGCGTCCCTCACACACAAAAAAGTGCTTAAAAAGTGCAAAAATGCCTCACGGCAAGAAAAAGAGGCGGTCCTCACAAGCAGGATCGGCAGATTTGAAGAAGCTAAAGAATGCCGAAGCGCTACCTGCAAAGCCAGGCAGTTTGAGCAAGGACGGTCAAAAATTGTCTGGAAACCAGTTCGCTACCCTCCCCGTGGATGTGAGCGAGAAGGAAGAATTTGAACGACGGGAAAAGTTGCCACCCATTTTTGTGAAAACATCGTCATCGGATTCGGTGCGAAAGTGGCTGACCGGGTTTATCAAATCTGGTGCTTTACGAGCTTCCATTCGCTTGTGTGCTGATGGACTAAAAATTCTGCTACCTACCAGAAAGGATTACAACTACGTTCGGGATTTCCTGAACAACACAAAGATTGAATACTACAGCCATGACGATCCAGGTAAACGCCCCATGAAACAGGTCCTCCGTGGCCTGTACGACATGGATGTGAGTGTGCTGAAAGAAGAGCTCAAAACTCTTAAGTTGAACGTGATTGAAGTCTTCAAGATGACGAGACACAACAAGGACATCAAGTATCGTGATCAACTGTACCTGGTTCATTTCGAGAAAGGATCAACAACGCCGTCTGAGCTGAAAGCAGTTCGGGCAATTTTCAACATCATCGTGACTTGGGAACGTTATCGTCCAGTGCACCGTGACGTGACACAGTGTTCGAACTGTTTGCAGTTTGGACATGGTGGAAGGAACTGTTTCATCAAGAGTCGTTGTGCAACCTGTGGAGGTGAGCACAAAACTCAAGCTTGCGAAACAATCAACGAGAACATCGAAGCGAAATGCTTCAATTGCGGCGGCGACCATTCTACCAAGAATCGGAGCTGCCCAAAACGTGCTGAGTTTGTAAAAATTCGGCAGCAAGCGACGACGAGGCACCAACCAAATCGTCGCAAAACACCACCAACTTTCACGGACGTGGATTTTCCTGCTTTGGCGTCACCTGGAGCGGGATCTGTTCGAGTGGTTCCAAATCTGCAGCCATTGCCGTTGAATCAGCGGCAAAAAGTTGCAGAGAATACAACACCTCCTGGCTTCAGTCAGCAACCGAGGGAAAACCAACCAGCATCAACGGATGAAGGCAGTAGTGACCTGTTTTCACCACAAGAACTTCTGAACATTTTCATCGAGATGACAACAACACTGCGTGGTTGCAAAACTCGTGCGGAACAAGTAAGAACGCTTGGAGGATTTATCTTAAAATACAGTTCGTAGTTTACTCGCTCTAATGATTTTGAATATTTCAATGAATTTACATTTTTTAGTTTTAAGTTAGGATTAGTTTTTAAAGTGATTTTTCTTTTTTACCCAAATGTATTCGATTCAATGCAAAAATGTAAAACAATTTGAAGTAAATAAACGAATGTGAACAGTTAATAATAAAACGAAAAATAAAACAAAGATGAAGAGCATTAGCCATACCACTTAGAATGTAAATGAAATGTAATTATTATAAGAAAGTTCAATAAAGACATATTTAATTTAAAAAAAAAAATTTCAAAAAAGCGGATTCAGTGGCTATGCACATCACTTTCATCAAAATAAACACTTAATATTACACACTGCATGTACAATTTTTGCAAACACAAAAAAAAAGTTGCAATCGACGGGGTTCAAACCCAGCACCAACAGTAAGGACTGGCGCCTTAGCCCACTTGGCCATCAGACCGATGAAAAATAGAAAGGATAAACGCATATATGAGCATGACATTTCGGTGAAGTAGGTTTCCCATACTGATGGGCTACATATTTCAGGGTGTAAAATTACATAAAATTTGCATTAAACAATGCAATATTCATTTTACACCCAGGCCTTTTACACGCAGCTGGATTACTACTTTTTTAGCTGTGTTTTTTCGGTGGGCCTCCTGAGCCCAAATCCCAAATATGAGATTGATTGGACGTAACAGGAGCTGGCGCTTTGCATTTGAATTTTTAATGTGTGTTGCGACGAGAAGCGCCGATTCCACTTTGCGAAGATGCGCGAGAACACCCCTCGTATGGGTGCGTTTACTGTCCGTGATTTACACAATAAGTGTTGTTTTTCTGTGTGACAGATTGAATTAAAGGGGAACTAGAAGCTACTTTAATTTGTCCATTTTGCTTACTATTTTCGCGCGTACCGTTGATTATAATACAATCTGGCAATTCGACGATTTTGGTGGGATATTGTTGAACCAGGACAACCGATTGTAAGATAAGTCATTTACACTTAAAATACGTGCTAATAAATGTTTTAGCTTTTAGCTGATAACCACAAAACTGCGGTGTTTCTGCTTAATTGGCGGCAACAAATCCTTCTCAACATTCTAAAAGAATCGTCCGTGATGCCGTTCACACGCAGTGGACAAAGTTGCCAGATTTGTGATGCATTCAGCTGTAGTCGATGCTGGCCGGAGAGGCACGGCGAATGCCCACGGACCCACGGCAGAATGACACTTCACAAGTCATATGCTGATACTCGACAGTGCCCAGAGAAGTTTGGAACCAGCAAGCAGCGAGGGAAGCCCTCACCGACCGACGCTACATCCAGGGATAGTGGCCGCGGACGGGTTGTTTGGCAGCTGGGGAAACCTGGTGTACAAGAGCAGCAGGAAGTGTGCTACCGGCATGCGAAAGTCGAATGCGGAATCATCAGCGCTCGCGGAAAGTCACTCGGGATTCGGGCATAGAGGTTTCTAAGTGCGAATGTATTGCGTGTACGTACACGAACAAGATTGAGGTTAAATTTTGTCCGGCCAGCAAAATCAAATGATGCGCTAGTGTGCGTACGCGAAACGTCATAAAGCTCTATGGAACGAAATCTTCTACTCACACAGCTTTGTTTGTATTCATCCGAAGTGTGAAGACCTGTGGCGAAAGAACGTTAGGTCAGAAGGTTCGTTTCCAATGCCGTTGAATACGAGGACGATCGAGCAAAATGTGAATGAACCGACGAAGGGAAAAATGCAGTCGTGCAATGGACAAAACAGCGCGCGAAATGTTCATCAACACGGTTCGAGAATTTTGAGGAACATCGAAGGGATCTATTCGAAGTTGGTGCAGTTCGGTTACGTGACATCCGACCATACGCGCCACGCGGTGAGGCAGGTGCGATCAGCGAAGCAAGCGGCAGACGTAACGGATGATGCGGATTTTATCAGGGTGCACTCTACGGAGAAGGCGCTGAAGGCGAATGAGGAGGAGGCTGATCGAGCGCAAACGTGCTCACCTTTTCCAGCGTACTTCACCTGTGAAAATCTGACATCCTGCGTCACAGGCTGTTCTGCTCGGGTTCGCCAAAGGCCTGCTCAGTGGCGGAGATCGGAAACTGGGCAACGCAGGAACCCCTTCGTGCAGCACTCTGCGCGTATGAAGGAAAAGTTCAAACAAGACGACAATGCGGAAAACCAATCGTCCGGATTAGCAGCCACCAACCACCAGTGTGTTAGAAGGATACTCGTCGGAGGTACGGCGGAGTGTTACCAGCACTGGAGGACGAGGAAGCTGTTAAGAAGCCGGAGGGTTGGCAGGTTTCTGTGCTTTGTCTTCAATGGACTGTTTCCTGAAAGTGAAGGTGGCACAAAACATCAGCGCACGACGATCGTCTACTTCCGGGATGTGAGAACGTCAACCAAGACAACCTGGCGTAGCCGAGGCTCAACCCGGGACGAGAGGCGTGGTATGCAGTGCAACGATGTGCCAGAGCTTCCTGCGCAGAAGCAGCATGCAAGGATTCAAGCATGTTCCAGGACCAAGTTGATGAACGTTTGGATCGCATAGGAATCGAGGAAGACATCGGCAGCTTTCTCTCACAGGACGAGTTAGGGTAAAACTGGACCGGACTCGCCTAACCTGTTGTACGGAAGGGGGAATGTTGCGACGAGAAGCGCCGATTCCACTTTGCGAAGATGCGCGAGAACACCCCTCGTATGGGTGCGTTTACTGTCCGTGATTGACACAATAAGTGTTGTTTTTCTGTGTGACAGATTGAATTAAAGGGGAACTAGCAGCTACTTTAATTTGTCCATTTTGCTTACTATTTCCGCGCGTACCGTTGATTATAATACAATCTGGCAATTTGACGATTTTGGTGGGATATTGTTGAACCAGGACAACCGATTGTAAGATAAGTCATTTACACTTAAAATACGTGCTAATAAATGTTTTAGCTTTTAGCTGATAACCACAAAACTGCGGTGTTTCTGCTTAATTGGCGGCAACAAATCCTTCTCAACTCCTTAAACCCGTAAAAAGACATTTTTCAAAAATGTAAATTTTTAAAGCACTTTGCCACATAACATTTTTTAGAACGTGTAGGCTTGTGGGCCAGATCCTTGCGCAAGTTTCGGTATATATGACATTGAAGTTTAGAGCATTCTGGACCTTGGTACAGGCCTTCAAAGTTCGGCATTTTTTTAGGTCGCCCCCAGCTAAAAAGTTATGCGTCGCGACGTCACGACACCTGAGACGCCATTTGATCGAAAAGGAAAAGCAGGAGTGATTGATTGCAAGAAAAAACAATTTGTTCCTATTCACCCCACAAAGACATAATCTTCGCACTCTAGTGCCGTTATTATCACAATTCATTTGCAATGGGTATTTCTCAATTTTTAACAAAAACATTTTTAAGTCCAAGACTTCTTTTTTTATTTTCTACACGTAATCAGTACAATTCGTTATCTCCTAAACATTATAATACTACCACTTTTTGTTTCGTCATTTGTTATCGGAGTTAAGATTTTAGAATGGATTCAAATACACAATGTTTCGAAAGACTACGACTATGTTTACACGTAGGACAACCACAAAATTTTTGAACTATTCCGAAACATTACATTACGTTGTAACTGTGAAAGGCTAACTATAACTCTATAAACAATTCATAATGTTTTGTCTGACGCTGTACGAAACTCAACCGCTAATACTTTGTAATGCCTATCGAATATTGTTTTGAATAAATACTCGAATGATTAATTTGTAACTTTAAGCATGACTTACATAGCTAGTACTATAAATTGAGCTCGATTTATAATAAGTATTGTGTATTGCTGTTTAAAAAAAAAAGCATAAACCTACAGTAAAGAACATCGTTATGTAGATTTCATGTGCACTAGTTATTTAGATTGAATCAATTTCATTCATAAATTAAATCTACCGAGAGCCACAAGTCAAAGAAACGTTTCTCTGCGACCAAGCTTGAGTGTGTTGCGCAACGATTCAAGTGAGCGAGAAACATTCCTTCAAGTTGCAGGCATGAAATGTATCTTAACATCAAGGTTTAAATTGCATACAAGTTTGTTTCGAGCAGTCGACCGACTCTCAAAATACACTCATTTTGAACACAAGTGTGTTTTGGACGAATAGCAACTGAAATAATACGATTGCAATTTTTTTGAACAAAAATAATAGTTACGAAGAGCAAAAGCATAAGAAAAATATTTATATAATAGATTTACAATTAATATGAGGCACTTTGAAACAGGGCACTGTTATGAATAGTTTCATGCATAGCTGGTATTTCATTCATTCCATTCAGGTGGCTATTGAGGCAATGATGAATCAAAACTTCCATGAAAGTTGGAATAGCATACTTTTAGGTGACACGGATGGAAGCTCATTTATTCGAGCAGATTTTAAATTCGACTGAGCACGGGTTAGGTTTATCAATCATACCAGCGTAGATGGTTACATTCGAGATTTTGTTCGCATTTTTTTTTAATATTTACAATACGATGAAGGATGAAAATCATGTCTATAGTGCTTGTTTGAGTGCTACAAAAATAATATTGAACGATATTTGTCTGAAAATGATCACCATTTGAATAGTGAGTGCATGCATGATAAAGAATCATAAGGCCCTGCTTTTGTAAATAAAATATTGTTATGTTTTCTTCATATCACAATCTATCATTAAGGATGATTGTTTAGTAATAACCACCAATAGGACTTATGGGGTTGATTGGTGCCTGGAAGAATGGATTGATCGAGTTCTGCAATAAGAAAATCTCTTCTGGTCTGCCGTTGAAGATGAATGGACCTTTAAGATGAGTGATTTTGGAGTCCTGCACGAACGGGTTGGGCCGGAAGATGGGGCGTTGTGGTGGTGGTCTTGCCGCAGGGTATGGCAAGGCGTACGTAGGCTGCGGAATTGGAGCAGGTGTTGGGGCACCACTCCATTGGTAAATGCCGGATGGTTTGCCATTGGAAATGAAGTTGATGGGCAGGTTGTAGAACGGACTCATGGTAACTGGTGGGGCCAGTTGTGGATACTGTGGAACGGCTGGACTCATTGGCTGAATGGTTGGTGGCTGGGAAATGTATCCGATTCCAGGGACGAACATGTATGGAGTAGGTGGCAAACGGATGTAATAGATAGGAGAATTCTTATGGTTTGGTCGGCGACGTGATCCTTGATTGGTACGGGAAAGGATTTCTTCGTCATCCATGTTTTGACCGTTGTCGTTCATCGAAAATCCAGCCAAATTCTGGTAGTCCTGTGAAGCCTGGTTATTGTCAAAGTTGTTCAAATTCGGAATACCAGCAACCGGACCGTTTGGAATGTTGTTAAAATTCTGGTATGCCGCCATATTTTGGAAAGCAGCCATATTTTGCAAGTTCATCAGTGGGTTTACGTTCGGATAACTTTCCAGTGGAACGTAGTCGTCGTAATATTCCAACGGATAGTAGGACGGGTAAGCCATCGGTTGGGGATAGGTTGGCTGCGGGTAGTATCCGTAAAATCCAAACATCTTGTTTTTACGCTTTGCGCCTTGGGCGCTGACGTCCTCTGAAGATTTCGACTGTAACACCTTTGCCTGACGAACGGATTCTTGCACTGGTTTATTTTCCGTCCCCTCTGCCATCGGTTCCGCATTTTCGACGTTATCCACATCAACTTCCGGCTTACTATCGTTCATCGCTTCCATCTCGGTATCACTCCTCTCGTTGGATGGCATGAATTCGTTTTCTAGCGAGGCATATTTTCGTTGAATGTCCTGGATCGATGACAACAGGTGCGAGCGCTCCAACGGTGCAGCAAACGAATGTTGCAGCAGGTGGGCCAGGAGGCAAACGATGACAATTCGGCTCATCATGTTGATTTGCTGAAAGTATAGAAACATGCGTTAGCAAGTTATAGTTTTACTTGATTTTTTATAAATATTTAATAAAACAGATGTTTTGGTCCACCAGGTTACCTTGAAACGGTTCCAAAGTGGCCAGATCAGTCCATGAAGTGTCCCACATGCATTTTCATCACTTTTAAGTTAATGATGCAAATTACTTCAAAACTACCTATGCGCTCTTTCAGAAATGCCGAAAATATCCATTACGTTGTTCTACAAAACCGGAGGAAATCAAGTTTTTCCGCAAAAACTTAAAACGTAGCCTTAAGTATGGGACAAACTTCTTTCGTGTGTTTTCTTAGCTTGCTGTTTTTGTATATCGAATATGTATGCAAACAGAGACACTTTTCTTGATCAATGTGTTGATTGTTAATATTCCGGGTTCCACCGGGGTACCTGGAACCTGTTCGAAAATAGCCAGATCGATCCAAGTTTTTTTTTCTAAAAATCGTCTATATTACTTCATTACTTTCATCAAACTTTCCCAAACATGTATGCAAATGCTTAAATCTGTTGATAATGACACGTTTTTAAAAACCAACAATTTTAAAATATAGGGGGTTTAAAGTGAAGCAACTTCGATGTTGTAGCACTGCAGGAGATGTGCTGGAAGGGAGCGAAGATGTGGGAGGATGATGCTTTGGAGCTCACCATGTACCAGAGCGGCGGAGCCGAAAACAAGCTGGGAACCGGCTTCATAGTGTTGGGCAAGATGCGGAGTCGTGTGATAGATTGGGAGCCGATCGACGACCGGATGTGTAGGTTGAGGATTAAAGGCCGTTTCTTCAACTATCACATCTTCAACGTACATTGCCCACACGAGGAATCATCCGATGCCGAGAAGGAAGCGTTCTACGCGAAGCTGGAGCAGAAGTTCGACAGCTGCCCGCAGAGGGACGTCAAGATAGTCATCGGAGATATGAACGCCCGCATAGGAAGGGAGGAGATGTACAAGCCGGTGATCGGGCCGAACAGCCTGCACACCGTCACCAACGACAACGGCCAGCGGTGCATCAACTTCGCAGCCTCCCGCGGTATGGTGGTACGGAGCACATTCTTCCCCCGGAAAGACATCCACAAAGTCACCTGGACATCGCCTAACCATCGAACAAAAACACAAATCGACCACGTCCTCATCGACGGCCGATTCTTCTCGGACATACGGAACATCCGCACGTACCGCGGTGCGGACATCCACTCGGACCACTACCTGGTGGGTGCAAGCATGCACTCAAAACTGTCGACGACGTATCACCGACGACGGAGCCGGCTCCCACCGCCGTTCAACACTGAGCGGCTGCAGGACACGGCTGCGGCTCAGCACTACGTGCAGCAGCTGGAAGCGAGCCTGCCAACGGAGGAGGAACTCGGCGCTGCCTCGCTCAACGATGGATGGAGCAGAATTTGCTCGGCCATCGGCAGTGCCGCTGAAGCCACGCTAGGTAGTACGGTCCGAGTTGGAAAGCAGCGCTGGTTCGACGAGGAGTGCCAGCGGCTACTTGACGAGAAGAAAGCAGCTTATGCGGTGAAGCTGAGAGCCGCAACTGATGAGAACGTGGCCAGATACAAACAAGCGCTGAAACAGCAGAGAACGGTCTTCAAGCTCAAGAAGCGCCAGCTGGAAGATCGCGATCGCGCCGAAATGGAGCAGCTGTTCCGGCAGAACGAGACGCGAAAGTTCTACGAGAAGGTTAACCGGTCCCGCAAAGGCTATGCGCCGCAAGCCAACACTTGTCGGGACGCCGAGGGAAACCTTCTTATGGACAAAGGCGAGGTGTTGAACAGGTGGCAGCAGTTCTTCAACGAGCACCTCAACGGCGATGTAGCGCATGGAGACGGCTTTGAAGCCCAACTTGGACCGCCCACTGCTGACCAACAGTTCCTGGCACCTGATCTGGAGACGGTGAAGAAGGAGATCAGGCAGCTGAAGAACAACAGGGCCGCCGGTAAAGATCGGTTACCCGGTGAGCTCTTCAAATATGGAGGAGAGCAGTTGGCGAGGGCGATCCACTTGGTGATTTCTAAGATCTGGAGGGAGGAGAAACTACCAGAAGAATGGATGGATGGTGTCGTGTGTCCCATCTACAAAAAGGGCGATAAGCTGGACTGCGGCAACTACCGCGGCATCACGCTTATCAACGCGGCCTATAAAATTCTCTCCCAGATCCTCTGCCGTCTGCTGACACCGTACGCACGGAGGTTCGTGGGCCCCTATCAAGCGGGGTTTACTGGCGCTCGGGCCACCACGGACCAAATTTTCTCGCTCCGGCAGATCCTCGAGAAATGTCGTGAGTACAACGTGCCCACACATCACATCTTCATCGATTTCAAGGCAGCCTACGATACAGTCGACCGCGAACAGCTATGGCAGATCATGCACGAGAACGGATTTCCGGACAAACTGATTCGGCTGATCAAGGCTACCTTGGATCGTGTGATGTGTCACGTGCGAGTGGCAGGGGAGCTAGCGGACCCCTTTCAATCGCACCAAGGGTTACGACAAGGTGACGGCTTATCCAATGCGCTGTTTAACATCGGACTTGAGGGAGTTGTGCGAAGAGCGGGCATAGACACGAGGGGCACGATTTGCAACAGGACAGTCCAACTTCTTGCTTATACGACATTGACATTATAGCGAGAGACCTAGAGACGGTGAAAAGGGTTTACACCGCCTTAAAGACGCAAGCAAGACGAATTGGATTGGCCATGAATACGACGAAAACAAAGTACATGAAAGGGAGGGGCTCAAAGGACGTTGACCCCCCAAGACTCACCCCTTTAGCTGTGGATGGCGATGTGCTGGAGGAGGTGAGCGAATTCGTGTACTTGCACAGAAAAAAATTGTGTAAATTTGGAAGGTGTAATTTTGGAAGGTTAAATATTACCTCTTTTATGATGGAATTTTACCTCAATTTAGACTGAAAAAGTGACATTACAACAGAATAGTGGTAAAATTACACATTTTTAGAGGTAAAATTACACATTTTTTCTGACATAAAAGATGTACCCCTTCCCAGATGTAATTTTACCATGATTTTTTTTTCTGTGTGGGATCGCTGGTAACGGCCGACAACGACACCAGCTTAGAGATCCGGACTCGTATCCACTCCGCGAATCGCGCCTACTTTGGATTACGGAAAACCTTGACATCTGATCGAGTGCAACGCGCCACGAAGCTGACCCTGTACAAGACACTGATTAGACCGGTTGCCCTCTATGGCCATGAGACCTGGACGCTGCGGCAAGAGGACGAACGAGCCCTTGGAGTTTTCGAACGGAAGGTGCTGCGAACGATCTACGGTGGAGTACGTACAGCTCAGAACGAGTGGCGAAGGCGCATGAACCACGAACTGCACGCGCTGCTGGGAGAACCGACCATCGTCACCCTGGCGAGAATCGGGAGGCTCAGGTGGGCCGGCCATGTCGCGAGGATGGACGAAGACCATCCTGTCAGGATGCTCTTTGACCGCGCGCGACCGGATGGCGGCACAGGCCGAAGAGCAGGAGCACAGCGTGCACGATGGGGAAATCATATCGAGGTGGACCTAAGAAAAATCTGCAACCTAGGAGACTGGCGAGCTGCAGCCCAGAACCGAGAAACATGGAACAACCTTCTTGATACAGCACGGGCACCGCGTATGGTGTTCTAAGCTGATTGGTATGGTATGGTATGTATATATAATAAAAATGGTTTTACTTCTTTTTCCGATCTGCGGTCCATTTTTTTGTGAACGTCAAAGTGTGCCATTTGATTAAAAATTGCAAAATAATTGCAATAGATATTTTCCATAAAGTTCAAATAAATTGCATACATTTTTCAATGATTGAATTTAAGATTTTCAACCTTGAAAAAACTTTACTATAGGCCTTATTGAATTTCCATTCAATTTAGACGAAATCAGTAGTTTTCAGTTAACCAATTAAAAACGTTATGCAATCGTTTTTTTTTTTGGAAATCGAGAATTTGTGGTGAATGGATACAGCTGTTTTTGCCTTGTTACTGCATAATATTTGGATATAAATAATGTTTAAACAAATTGTGTTTAATTCCAATCTAAAAGATTGTTTATCTCTTACAAACAAAACATGTTTACATAATTGCTAGACATCATCACGTTGATTAACGTTTCTCTATTTCGTTCAAATTTACTTGAAATAAGACATTTTAATGAGTTGAAGAAATTTCAACAACCATAACAATTGAGTTGTTCCAGCAATAACCTGTTTATTGTGATTAACTTAATTACTTTCCTTGGTCTGATTCCAATTATAAAGCAAATCAAAAGAATGTTTTTACTTTCAACTCTTATACCACCCAGAAATCAACAATAACCCTACTTGTATACACCATGATGAATCCATATTTCAACCGCTTGCGCATTTTCCATCCTAGCTCTACAAAATTGGGCGAGTGAGCATAAAGTGAAAAGTGTTTCGAGCAGAGCTAAATAGCAGAAAAAGCCCTAATTAAGCAGCCGCCAGGTATAGGTGGGATGTGCGCGCCTCTAGCGAAACAAAAAATCTTCTAATCAATGAACGTTCAGCCCAAAAAAAAACGTTGATTGTTGCTTCAACAATGCAATTAAGCCAAATAGCTGTTTGCTTTCTTCAGTATTATTATAACGAGCGTTTATTTTTATCGTTAACATAAATGCCGAGTGCGGCGCAGTTAAGTTGTTTAGAAGTAAATTAAATTTTAAGGGAATGCCCAGCACTTATTAACGCGACCGACCGTCACAGTTGGGCGTGTGTTGGCTGTCTTTGCTGTAATATTTCTTCTATTTCTTTTTGTAATATTTCACATCTCGAAGCTCAAGCTTATAATTTTCAATTTGAACGAATTGCCTAGGGCCTAATGATGTACCTTATGATTTTGTATGATTCTAAATTATATTTTTTGAATTTATAACTTTGATAAATACAATCATTCAACGCAAGAAAAGCAATAAATCGTCACTATCTTGAAGTGAATTATAAAAAAATCATGTTGGTGTGCAAGAACGACACCAACAAAATGACAAGAAGAGGCAGCAAACACAACCCAATTTATCCATGTGAGGAAGCCAGCTACTTTTTACCAACTTCCTCAGATCTAATCGTCATACTTTGCAAACGTGATAGAGTTGCTACTGGCACAACTCTTTTTATTTGAAAAAAAGAAGTGAAACATTTACGGAAACCGTTTTAATTTCTTCTGAATACGTGTGTTATATACAATTTAAATTATGCTCGGTTTTTTTTATTCACCTATATCCCCGGATTAAGTTATTACCCACAAGGTAATACCGTAAGTTTTCGATTTAAGTTCTGGCATCGCCACTACCCAGTTTGATCACCGCGTCTCGCTCTGCCAAGACGATGGCAGACTGCCTCACTGACTGACTGACTGACTTAGAAGCTTAATGAGGAGTGTGGGCACCTCTGAAAAGGTACAGATTATCCGGAAGATTGGCGCACAAAAAAAAACTCCTTTCGTTTTTATTCGAGAGTTCTATTTTCTAACGAACCGGCGAGCAACACAACGCTACATCATCTACCAACTTCCAACCTCAGCTCTCTCAGCTGACCAAAATATGTTACTGGGTTAAGCCGGGCTCGCTATGCAAACTACAACGAAAAAAGCAAGCCAGATCAGAACTAATTGCCGTATTAAGCATGTCTTAAAAGCTTTAAATACGGTGCGTTTATGCTTTTTTTTTTTCATCCTCTCGTAATTTTTTTCCTGTCATGCGATAGCTTCGCTGAGCACAGTAGCGATTATTACCAACAATTTCCACACTTTTTGTTCCTTTTTTTGGGATGATTTTTAAATATTTTAGAGCAGGTGAAGTGAACTGGTAAACAATGATCTCAACCTGTTAATTTGTAAACGTGTGCCAGAGCATGATTTTTTTTTATCTTGGAAGAAACAAAAACTCATTTTGTGCACATATGATGCATACAAGAGGAACTAGCGAAGAAAATGAGTTATTTTTTCCAATACAGCACCAGCACCATGTTAGAGTTGATTCTACTTATGAAAAATTCTTTCTTGTAAAGAATTATTTATCATCGAATATTTCAAACCAACAAGCTTAGATCAAGAGAGCACAGCGGCATCGGTTAAGAATCAAATTAAGCATTTGCATAATTTGCAATTTGCCAAAGAAAACAGAAATGGGTGAGGGTTAAAGTGACAGGATAAAATGAAAATTTTGGAAAACCTTAGGAAATATCCCCTGGTTCGATTTTTCAGGTAAAAATAAGAAACTGTGCCAATTTTGAGCCAAATCGGTTAAAGTTTAAGGGATGCTTTTAAACGTTGAAATTTGTATAGGAAAATTTTCAAAAATGTTTGAATATCATCAAAAGGTTTCTACGTTTTCTAAAGTAAAGATTTTTTCACCAACTTAAACGATCTATAGCGACAATTAAACCTATAGCTCGAAATTTTCACAAATACTTCTTTTTGCCTAAAGAATCAGGGGGTATCCCTGAGGCCGATTTTTTTTATTGTCACCCTAGTACTTCGTTATTGACCAGGACCTCCAAAAGATACATACATGAACCGTGGAAGATGAGTGCGAGCTATCGTTCTTCGCTTCGCAACTTCTCAAAAGCCTTCTCATGCTGATCAATACCGGCGCTGGCTACGACCAGCGGTATAGTCACTGGGAAGTGGGAATGTTAATCCGATACTTGACTTGTTGAGACTGTTATAATTTGACGACCGTGATCCTCCTCTTTAAACAAAGCTTTGTTCAAATCAGAAAGCAAAAAATTCAAAATTTTCTCTGAAAAATCTTTTACAATAGAATGTAATTTATTTAGAAAACATTTTGAAAAAAAAAAGTTATTAAACTTTTGGAGAAGAATTTATGAAAAAATCATAGATATTTAACAAATTGTTTACAGTAACATAACTGTTGAAATTGTAAAGCATTTTGTGATACTATTATTGCTAAATTCAGAATATTAGGCTTGATGTTATGTTTTTTGCGTCATCTTCATCTGATTAAAATTCCCATATAAACTTTGTCGTAACGTACACTGTCCACAATCGCAATTTTTTAATCTTTGCGTGCTGTTCGGTCTCCATAGATTTTTTTTGAAAAACTCTGTGATTCTAATGATTTATTATTTCTCTTTTTATCCTCTGTGTTTCAATGTAACAGTTTCTCTATAGACTCTAATAAAAAAAAACAACTTCTCGCCAGTTTCCTGCAAACAACTTTGTAGGGCACATTACAGACACATTTGAGTAATTCTCGCTGAAAGTGGACCACTATTTACACAAGGTGCTCAAAAATCAAAAGCAATGTACTTTTCCAATAGCCCCCACCAAGTTATGAATGAAACCATGTTTGGTTGGTTGAATTTGTCCTCACCTCGGCGCCACAAAGCTAAAACATTTTTTTAAATTGGTAATTTTTTGACTTAGACGCGTCTACAAAATTGCTCATAACTTTGCAAAACTTCAACGAACCCTTTATGTTTAGGGGTGTTTTGGAAAGGAAATGAGCAGAGCTTTCGAATGAACTTGTCAGAAAAATACCGTTCCATACATTTTTTAGCCACAAAACACCAATGTATTTTTAAAAGTCATTTTTGAAGGCCGGCGCCCCGCTTTATCGAAAAACTGACAAATCCATTCGAAAGCTGAGACGATTTCACATAAAGGACCAATAAATCTAAGGTGTATGTTCCTCCTATCTTTTTTAATCTAATTTTGATTCTGCGAGCGCAGCGCTCCGTTCGCATTTCGGGTGCCCAATATGTTGCAATTTGCTTGCCTCAGATATTTGAGTATTAGTGCGAAAAAAAAGTGCCAATTTTACAAATTTCTCGGAATTAACAAGCACGGCCTATTATTTACATGCGGCATATGTTTTGGAGGCCTGAGTATGGTTTTTTATAGTTATTTTGGTCGCTGAAATCGGATCTGGAATCAAATTTCAGATAAACAGTTAAATTTGGAGCCACGCGGTAATATGCTGTAATTTTAATCGCTAGTGAATTCGGTCATATGTCATCTTTCTCTCACCTTTAATAGATATTTTACTGACGGATTTTTTTTATGGAGAAGTTTTTTTTCAACTTCTGATTGTTTTGAGAGGCCTCGTGGCACGGTGGTTAGCGGCTTCGGCTGCCGATCCCTATGTGGCTATGGGGAATACACGCAAATAATATTTTAGCGTGACTAAAATATCACTGTTCACTGTTTAACTGAAATTTGATTCCAGATCCGAATTCAGCGACCAAAATAACTATAAGAAACCATACTCTGGCCTCCAAAACATATGCCGCATGTAAATAATAGGCCATGCTTGTTAATTCCGAGAAATTTGTAAAATTGGCACTTTTTTTTCGCACTAATACTCAAATATCTTGGCACTGGAGTATCGAAATTACGTTTTCTTTCAGATAAAAATGTTCGTGGTGAAATTTCCTACATGTTACATTCATTAGTTCTACTGAAAAAAAGTCCACCCAATTGTAAGTGAGCATTTTACAAAAAAAAAATTAGAAATGAAACAATTTTTCGACATTATTATTGGGAATTGCCTGGAAGAACCCAAAAATATAAATATTGGTCAATTATCGAAAGTGCATTTTGATCCTTGGACAATAAACTATCATTTAAAAAGTGACCACCTATATTTTTTGACAAAACCTTAAAATGAGGCAAGCAAATTGCAACATATTGGGCACCCGAAATGCGAACGGAGCGCTGCGCTCGCAGAATCAAAATTAGATTAAAAAATATAGGAGGAACATACACCTTAGATTTATTGGTCCTTTATGTGAAATCGTCTCAGCTTTCGAATGGATTTGTCAGTTTTTCGATAAAGCGGGGCGCCGGCCTTCAAAAATGACTTTTAAAAATACATTGGTGTTTTGTGGCTAAAAAATGTATGGAACGGTATTTTTCTGACAAGTTCATTCGAAAGCTCTGCTCATTTCCTTTCCAAAACACCCCTAAACATCAAGGGTTCGTTGAAGTTTTGCAAAGTTATGAGCAATTTTGTAGACGCGTCTAAGTCAAAAAATTACCAATTTAAAAAAATGTTTTAGCTTTGTGGCGCCGAGGTGAGGACAAATTCAACCAACCAAACATGGTTTCATTCATAACTTGGTGGGGGCTATTGGAAAAGTACATTGCTTTTGATTTTTGAGCACCTTGTGTAAATAGTGGTCCACTTTCAGCGAGAATTACTCATTTTACTTATTCACAGGCGCCAAATGCTGTGTTCCCTGTTAAGCCTGACGTTGTGACTAATTTCAAGTCATGTTTAATTTAATTACAACATCATTCTGTTAACGACTGCCACACTAAGCCGAATAATACCTCTTAGCCACCTTGCATGGCTGCACCGGCCCGCGATGGCACGATGTCCAACGTTCTTAGCTAGGTGTATTTTTAGCTTCAAAGGAAATAATTTCTCGAGATGTGCACATGTTTAACACAGTGAAAATTTTAATTTATTTTAAAAATCAATTAGAGACAAGCGAAAAAAAAAACAAACCATAAACAACCTCAACCAATGATCGCAAATTTTGATAAAATCCATTACCATTGAATTATAACAAAAAAAAATGGATTATATATTGTTACGGTTGCATGTTAATGAAACTTTTTCCACACATGGTTCTCTTTACCTTTGCCGGTAAGGTTTGACCACACGACATTTCTCCCAGCTCAATCTCTCAGGCTTTTGTTGAGAAAATAATAAAAATTCTAGGCTGAAAAGGTGTGATTAATAACGTACTTCCCTCCGTACGTAACATCCATGATTTATAATTTAAGAGGTATGAATAAAAAAATGCCACATGAGCAATTCTCTACAAAACCGGCCGATTTCGACCATTTTTATTTTTTGTATTTTTTGATTTGGCTCAAACTTTGTGGGGGCCTTCCCTATGACCAAAGAAGCCATTTTGCATCATTAGTTTGTCCATATAATTTTCCATACAAATTTGGCAGCTGTTCATACAAAAATGGTACGTAAATATTCGAAAATCTGTAACTTTTGAAGGAATTTTTTGATCAATTTGGTGTCTTCGGCAAAGTTGTAGGTATTGTTAAGGACTATTTAGAAAAAAATAGGTACACGGAAAAAATATTTCCCGATTTTTTTATTAACTTTTTTTTCACACAAACTCAAATTCCCAAAATACGTATTTTTTGATTTTCGAGATTTTTTGATATGTTTTAGGGGACAAAAATCCGCAACTTTTGAGCTATAGAGAAACAAGGTCAAAAAATCTGCCGCCGAGTAATGATTTTTTGAAAAACTGGTGATTTTTGGAAAAAATCGAAATTTCATACATAAAATTTTTTTGACCTCATTTTTTTATGCAAAATTAAATTTGCAATCGAAAAGTACTTTAAAGATTTTTTGATAAAGGGCTCCGTTTTCAAGATATAGCCACCGAAAGTTTGATTTTAGCGAAATATTTGCAGTTTTTCAATTTTTAAAAATAGTGACCATGAATGACCATCTCTAAAAATATTTTTTTTTTGAAAAGTTCAGAAAATTTGCTATAAAATTGTCTAAGAGACATTGAAGATTGGACCTCTGGTTGCTGAGATACAGCGGCTTAAAGAAAAAGAAACACGAAAATTTAAGTTTTCTAAGTCTCACCCAAACAGCCCGAAACGAAACTATTGGCACTACGCCCCCCGGGGCATGGCCTTCCTCTAACGTGGGATTTCTGCTCCAGCGCCTCTGACGAGACAGGAGAAACCGGGACCGACGTTTTACTTCACCATCCGATAGAAGCTCAGTGGATAAGGCGGGAATCGAACCCGCGTCTCATAGCATCATTGGGATCGGCAGCCGAAGCCGCTACCCCTGCGCCACGAGACCCCCAAACAGCCCACCATTTTCTAATGACGATATCTCAGCAATTAATGGTCCGATTTTCAATGTTAATACATGAAACATTCGTGAAATTTTCCGATCTTTTCGAAAAAAATATTTTGAAAAAAAATAAATCAATACTAGCATTTTTAATGGGCATAATATTCAATGTTTGGCCCTTTTAAAATGTTAGTCTTGATTTAATTTTTTTCAAAATATTTTTTTCGAAAAGATCGGAAAATTTCACGAATGTTTCATGTATTAACATTGAAAATCGGACCATTAATTGCTGAGATATCGTCATTAGAAAATGGTGGGCTGTTTGGGTGAGACTTAGAAAACTTCAATTTTCGTGTTTCTTTTCTTTAAGCCGCTGTATCTCAGCAACCAGAGGTCCAATCTTCAATGTCTCTTAGACAATTTAATAGCAAATTTTCTGAACTTTTCAAAAAAAATATTTTTTTGCAATTCCGTCGTGAAACTACTTACTTTTCCTGTCATTCTTGAACGACGAAATAGCCTACTTTTCTGTACCAAAAATAACAGAATCGAATAGCAACACTTTTCAAAATAAATGCTGAAAAGTTCTACTTTTCAGCACTGAAATGGGTGCTGAAAAGTTGAACTTTTCAGCACTTGTTTCGAAAAGTAACACTTTTCAACATTTTTTTGATTTAAACGATTTATTGACAAAATACATGAAAATTCGACTTAAAATTTCACTCAATGGGTGTTTTTCGAAATTGCAAAAAATGTTGTATGGAACTCGTTGCAAAACTTGATTTTTTCAGCACTCGTCGTATTTATCCAACTCGGTGAACCTCGTTGGATAAATGTACGACTCGTGCTGAAAAAATCCTCTTTTTGCAACTTGTTGCATAAACTACTATTAGAAATGGTCACTCATGGTCACTATTTTTAAAAATTGAAAAACTTGCATTATAAAATGAGGTCAAAAAAATTTTATGTATGAAATTTCGATTTTTTCCAAAAATCACCAGTTTTTCAAAAAATCTTAACTCGGCGGCAGATTTTTTGACCATGTTTCTCTATAGCTCAAAAGTTGCGGATTTTTGTCCCCTAAAACATATCAAAAAATCTCGAAAATCAAAAAAATACGTATTTTGGGAATTTGAGTTTTTGTGAAAAAAAAGTTAATTAAAAAATCGGGAAATATTTTTTCCGTGTACCTATTTTTTTCTAAATAGTCCTTAACAATACCTACAACTTTGCCGAAGACACCAAATTGATCAAAAAATTCCTTCAAAAGTTACAGATTTTCGAATATATACGTACCATTTTTGTATGAACAGCTGCCAAATTTGTATGGAAATTTATAGCATAGCATAGCATAGCAAAACGGGTCTGCACCACGCTGTAGGGGGTGCCACAATGGTCAATTCAATATTCTTAGACAATTTGATTGCTGCCCGGTACATCCAAAAATATCTAAGAACGTAAATTTCCACACTGTGCTCCAAGGCTACGCCCATACAGTCCCGTGGGGATTTGGGACGGGATGTTTTTGTTGTTCACTAGGCCAAATTTGTATGGAAATTTATGTGGACAAACTAATGATGCAAAATGGCTTCTTTGGTCATAGGGAAGGCCCCCACAAAGTTTGAGCCAAATCAAAAAAATACAAATAAAATCCATTTCCGGTTTTGGTAGAGAATTGCTCACATGCAAAGGGTTGGTGCATTAAATGCTACAAAAGCTAGTGCAGAGAATCCACGTGCATCCGCTTCTCGTATCGAGTTCGCATGGGTATGCGGCTTATTCCACCGGGTACCTAGTTATTAATAACTTTTGAGATGGTTGATTGTCGCCCTTTTCAGTGGCTCAGAGGCTACTGGTTTGTTCGCTGAAAGTTATATATTAACTGCCATAAATTGCTCTATTTGTGCAAGCGTGCACTAGAATAATCATTTTTTTCAAAATAAAAAAGTGAGATCGCGATTGCTAAATGTACCATTTCGCAATTCAATTTTAAAAATACCTTCTTTTCCTGTAATCAAATAGTGACAAAAAAGCCAAATTATCACAAACATAAAAATCAAAGTTGAATAGCTCATTGTAAATGCATTGCCTATGTAATGTGAACCTTTACTTTACCTTTACTTGTGAACCAAAACTGTAACCAACTTTTTAAAGCGTATAAAGTCCGAACTCAATTATCCAAAGGTCTTTGGAAAATTTCACTTCAGATAATCGAAACACAAAAAAAAATATAATTGTTTTTTTCGTTGTCATTTAAATTATTGTTAAGCTTCAATTATATCCAAAGCACACGAAAAAAAAATTGCACTTGATTTCATTATCCATTATCAGTTTCATTAAAGTATGATAGATTTAGGCTACCTGATTTTTTTTCTCTTGATGAATGGCAAATGTTTCCTTAAAAAGATAAGCCCAGTCTCAACTCGAGGGGAAACATAAAGTTTTGGGCCTTCAAAAATACGTGCACATTGAATATTTCGAAAATATTTAGACATTGCCGAATGGTTTTTCTCCTAAGTGTATTAGGGCAGTTCGTCGATGTTGCATACAACCAAAAGTTGCATGCAATATGTGGAAGTAGCGAACAGTACTAATTAACCATACAAATTTGGACAAACACCATTCGGCCCTGTCTAAATATTTTCGAAATATTCAATGTGCACGCATTTCTGAGGACTAAAAACTTCATGCTTCCCCTCGAGTTGAGCCTGCGCCGAAATTCATACAATTAACAGCTTTTTAAAAGAAGTTTGAATTCGAACAACGTAATGCCAATCATCATGTAATTTTTCCAAAGTACAATACGATGAGAAAAGCGTCTAGATCGGACAGAACATTCCAGAATATAATGCTAACGCAAAATAAGCGACGAACCTAGCTTAAGTCGGTCAAGAACGGTCAATAGCTCATGAGATTAAATCAACAATCATTAGGCTGCCAGCCGTTAGCTGTTCGCAAATACTAAGATAACAATCCCCAAATGATAAAGAGCCCACATAAAAACCATAATAAAAGCCAATTTGAATGGTTCGGTCGGCGTACGGAATCACTTACGTACCGTAATTGAGATTAATTCAGTAGCAGTTCCTTAAAAATGTTTAGCCTTAGGTCAATAAATCGTAAACAATAACTTGTTTTTTTTTCTTCTCATCTAAAACTGGAAAACGCTTAACTGACACAAAGCTAACCCCCCTAACAAGGTCAATGTCATTGGTACAACGTGCGATGAAGCATTTATAGGAAACGCATTACTCAAATAAGGATGCTCTAATGTTGTTAAACAACGGTCAGTGTTAATTCAGGGCCCTTCAAGCAGAAGATTTAAATGGAGGAAATGACTGGGGCAGAATTGGCTTGCCGTTCATTAGCCTAAAACAGCGCACACAAAACGAAGAACAATATGTGATGCAACAAGCGCCTATTTGTTGAACCCTATAATTAAGTGGCACCAGAGCTCATGTATCGAAAGAATGTTCGAACTGTGAACACCTCGGCTAAAGCAAGAAGTCAGATTCACTCGTAATGATATACCCACAAGGTGTTTTTTTCCACCGTACCACTGACAAGAGGTGGTCTGCGATGGACACGCGTGAGGCATTCTAAGTAGCTCTGAACTGACGTGCAGTATGCAAAACCACAACCCTTGACTGGACACTCTGGACATTAATCATCCCAGCTCGTGGGCTAATGACAAATGATTTCAGGCCTATGGTGACTTGTTAATGTGAGACTGACGAATGACTTAGCCATCGCGTCTGCTGCTGCTTCCGAAGCTGAACAACCCATCTACCTACCTGTCCAACATTAAAGCAGCGCCAGCCAGCCAACAGTGCCGTTAGGGAAGAGAGATTTTAAAGGCGTTTGCAAGCTGTCTTCATCGATGAAAGATACCATCGATGGCTAGACATGACGCGATGCATTGATTTAGACAAACTAATAAATTTCCTTGCCAAGCGTCGAAGTTTTTCAGTTCTGTAAGAGCGCACAAAATACTTTGAACTATCAAAAAAAATATCGTTCATAAACTTTTGTGAAATTTGCAACTCAAGGCCATTCAATTGTGAATTTAACATTTAAATGAGGGCTGTAGAGTCAGGGTAGGAATCGAAGTCGTAGTTAGAGTCGCCAAATCTTCAGTTCAGGTTTTACAACTTACAATCATTATCTTTTGCCTATTTGCTGTTTTTCATAATTTTCCAGTAGCTTTATTCAATTTTTAAGCGTTTTCACATTTTTATATCTTAGCTTTTCTTAAGGGGTTACATACATGTAAATCGGCAAACATGTTGTAACTTACGGTCAGTTACGCCCGCTCAGTCGCAAGGACTCCCAGAACTATCCCAAGATCGGCTCAATAGGGGAAGGAAAAGACCACGTTTGCTCTTCTTAATGCGGCACTTTATTCAGCCCTCAAGACCCTAATTCCCTACTCCTAACAACCTAACCAACTAACCTTGTGTGTGTGGCGTGTACGGGCCCGGTGGTTGAACTGCTGCACCCTGCTTGCTGGCAGCGGTCTCGATCGCCGGCGCTGCTTCCTCGATCCGGCGCAGTGTCCGTGTCTCTCGGGGACACGTGATTTCTCGCGCCGGAGTACAGTTCTCCGAATCTCCTCGCGGTCTTCTCAACCGCTCTGCTCCAACTCGCTCGTCTGCGCACAGTTCCCGTCCGGAATCTGGCCTGGGTCGCTCGTGGACCTGCTTCGCTTCGACCGGGTGTACCGGGCACAATGGGGCGGTGTGTTGACGGACCGCACGCGTAGCGCAACACCGGTAGACACCTTCGGTCCGGTTCGTGCAGATGGTGACGGCTGCACAGGCTGTCCCAGCCTCGGTGATCAAGTTGACGATAGATCACTTACAAGACTCGTACGGAGAATCGATTGCCAACTAGGCAAGACTTGGCTTACTTGGCCACGCGGTCGCGGGTTATAAGTAGACTTTTCGCTGATCGAACTTCCAGGTGTTGTTCGGTTTGTGGCTCTCGTACAAGTGGACGAGTCTAGCTGAGAAGGTCGTCCAGGAAGCCTCGACCTCCTCTCAGCACTTAGTCGTGCCTTGCGTTCTTCGCAAAGAACGCACAATTTGCAGTTCAGTGGCAGGGTGGGCATAATGAGGCGTGTAATGTTGTTTAGGCTGCGTACAATACCTAAATTGTGTGTTGTGTGTTTGATATGACCGTTGTGCCGACTTTCTGCAAGATCTAGCTCAGATATTTAATTGTTTTGGGTTATTGGTTGATTTTTGGGATTTATTTGGACGTTTTGGGGTTGATCTACCTTAGTTTCCCTATCTAGCTAATTAGCATTGTGGTCTACCTTCCCGTTTTTAATGAGAAAACCCCGGGACATACTGGTTGAACCTGGTGAAAGCGTGGACGAAACAAACTGTTTGGTCACAATGTCAAGGGTTGGTATTGGCACACACTCAAACTTTTTTTAAAATTTGTTTTCAGGACATTAACATAAACATTTTTAACTATTATCAACATAAATTTGAAGACATTTGGTTGTATCATTGCTGAGATATAGCTATTTGAAGTTAGCAGTTTCAAAAAACGGGTGCCACGATATCTCAACACTGCCTCGACCAAATCGACTCAAAATTTTTGTGAAGACTCATTAAACCGGCCCCGTGTGCATGACGAATGCCGATTTTTAAAAAGTTTATTTAAAAAAGAGATTAAAATATATTTGTGTTTTTCATATTCATAGTCCGTTTTTGATTTTTGTATTTTTTTAAAAAGCAAAATTTCAAAATCGGGCTTAGTCATGCACACAGGATATGTCTTAAGACCCTCACCCTAAATTTCAGCCCATTTGGTCCATCCAATCTCTAGATATCGTGGCACCCGTAAATCAACTCGATGTTCTGGGAAAAACGCTCACAATGTTTGACAGTCTGCTTTGCGCATGGCAGAACTTTAAACTTAAATCCTCTTCTACTCACTTAAATCATGACATATCTTCATGAAACTTTCAGGAGTGATTGGAATTAATCTTTTTAAAGGATTTAATAAATATTCGGAAATATGAAAAAATGAGATTATCTACATGTATGTAAGCCCTTAATTACTGCGTACTTATTTTAACTTAAAAAAACGAAATATTGTTTAAAATCACAGCCAAAGTTGACTCTGCAAAAAAAAACATTAAAAGAAGACCTAAACTGGATAAAAGTTAAAAAATACTAAAAATCAAAGAAGAAAACATAGAATGGCCTTAGCACACAAATGACTATATATCAAGATAAGGAACAAGGGCAATTCGCAATTCAACGTTATTGCATGATATTCAGAGGGAACAAATTAAAAGGCAGGCAAGTTTAAATAAGACAATGATTTATGGTGAAGTTATGTTCAGTATCTTATGATTTGGGCCCTTTTTCGCCCTCTGTACACCACTTTAACAAGCCAAACAATTTACTTAAAGCGCAAAATACAAAAGTTATTTTTCACGACTACGCATACTTTTACGCCATTTTTTTAATTTCGTTTTTTGATTTGGATGAAATTTTGTTCATGAATTCCCTATGTCAAAAGAAGCAATTTTACATCAGTTTTTCCTTACAAATTTCCATACAATTTCATCTCTTAACAAAACAAATTTGGAGAAATTTGGTTATATCATTGCCGAGATATAGCTATTTGAAGTTAGCAGTTACAAAAAACCACGATATCTCAACACTGCTTTAACTAAAACGGCTCTAAATTATAGTGAAAACTTGTTTAACCGGTCCCGTGTGCGTGTCGAAGGACGATATTAAAATTGTTTATATTTAGAAAAAGATAAAAGTATTTTTCATACAAAAAACGTAAGTATATGATTTTTGTATCTTTTTGAAAAGCATTATTTAAAAATTGGGCTTCGGCTTGTACACGGGATATGTCTTTAGAATCTTTACCTCAATTTTAAGCCAATTCGGTCCATCCCATCTCGAGATATCGTGGCACCCGTAAGTCAATTTGATTTTTAGAAAAAACGCTCAGAAAGTTTGGCCGCCCGCTTTGCGCATGGCAAAATTTCAAGCTTAAATCGTCTCTTGCTCAGTTTAATCCTGTAAATGATTAAAAATACTATTTTTAGTGGAATCATACACTGTCTGCTATATGGTTTGTGATTTTGTGATTTTTTACATGTATGTTTCCCCTTAAATTAGCGAAATTATCTATTTGAAGACCCTTTTTTAAAATGAGGCTTTATTTGAAAAAAAAGAAATTATTTTAATTGAAAAGATCTTGAAATTTCGCAAATGTTTAAATTTTTAACAATGTAAATCGGACCAATAGTTTTCAAGATATCGGCAGTTGTAAATTACAGGCAAATTAAGTGACACTTAGAAAAATACATTTCTATCGATCCGAATTCTTTGTGAGGCTGAATCCCAGAAACAAATAGCCCGATTTTCAAAGATCCAAAAAGAAAATTGTAGGAAATTTTCTCAGCCTTTCACAATTTTTTTTTAATAGGCGATTTTCAAAAAAAATCATATTTCCTGAAACAGATTTTGCAACACTACGCACTATAGCTCATAAGATGTCTTCTGCAGTACCCTGAAACATATCAAAATATTTAGAAAATAAAACAAATCATATTTTGTGAATTTAACTATTAGTGATAGGATGTTAAATTGAAAAAAATCTTTTTTTTCGTGTATCTGCTTTTTTTCAAAAAGTCCTAATCATAACGTAAAAGTTTCCCAAAGACACCAAATCGATAAGAAAGTCACCCTCAAGATACAGATTTAACTTATATGGAAGAAATATAATGATGTAAAATATCTTCTTTTGACATAGTTACGGTATCCAAAAAAAAAAATAAAATGCAGAGTCGATTTGCGAAATCGTAGAGAACCACTTAAAAATTGCATTTAGTAAAGAATAAAAATTCTGTTGCTGCCTGTCGAGATCTTTCTTTCTTGAATTATGATCAATGTTAATGAACCGTTTATTAAAATCATACCAGCTCATCAGACCTACAATTATCCCGCAGCAGCTCAAAGAACCGCGCGGTGGGCGGTTTTGCGGCGTCACTCTTGCCAAAGGCCCTTCACGCTATCAGATATCAATTCGCACTTATTCGCAAGTGAGTGGACCCCAACACAACACAACTCATCATCTGATCACGGTGAAATAATAGCAGCTTCTGCCACCACACGATGTCCTTTTTTAGAACTTCCACGATCATCGCCGACGACCGGGAAAATTCATTTATAATGACCCATTCGAAGGCATGCTAACGAGCAGAAGTCCAGGCGTAAAATGAAGTACGGTCAGTGATTACAATCAGAATTTCATTATACTCGCATGCCGCAACATTTTCCTATGAATTATGGACTGAAACCTTCGTTAGAGCTACTTAATGCTACGGATGGTTGCGGCTGCACCTCATCAACAGTACGTTTTTATTGGACTTAAAAATCGCCAATAAGAATCGTCAGGTAAATCAGGAATATTAACATATAGCCATTAACTTAAAGTTCACCACCCTCGACGCATGCGTCAGATTAGCGGTGTCCAATTGTCAGAGTGCATTAAAATATTAGCATCTCAAAGAGCATTCCTATCTAAAGCAGTTTCTGCTCTTTCATTTGTCGTCGATGTCATCGTCTTCATGGGAGTTATATTTATAAATAGCTGGCACTACCTTCTTTTTTATGAACCCGACAGCTCATCCAACGCTGGCCAAACGCAAAGGGGCGTGCGAATATGCCTTTCAGCAATTATCCAGAACAACTATACAACAGTCAAGTGTGAGGGGATGCCCATTATCCTGTCATTCAATTCAATAACCATCGCAACGAAGGAAAAAACACAAACCCCCCCCCCCCCCCCCAGACCCCTACTTATACGGGATGATACTTAAGGCAGCAGCGCCACCACCCATCACAACACGTGTATATGAGTGTGTGTTAGCGAAATTTGTAGTCAAGAGCGTCGGATACTATTATTTAACAATTTATTACGCCAAGACAGGCAGAAAACTGTGTTTAAGGGGATGTGCATCTGTTTTTACCATAATGAATATCATAAACTGTGACAGACATTTACGCAAACTATGTAATCTATTGCAAGTTCCAGAAAAAAAATTACTGAAAATAAGAACATTTCTTTTTTGAAACAATGTGTAGGCGTAAAATGAAGTACGGTTTCAGTTAATTGTAGGCTACAATACACATGACATCCATACCTCTAGAATAGACAGTTTTAAGCCGCATAACTCATTAGAATTGTGAAGAAGAGCTCTTGAAACATATAACGCTTAATAAGCACGTGGCATGGCATAATCATTACATAGGGGATTATCCAGGATTTAAAACTTCTACGCAACACTCTAATTTAGGTGCCATTCATAAAAACTTTGGATTTAGGTAAGGTGTGACAGAAGGTTATACATATTTTCAGAGAGTTATAAAATATTTCAAAGCTTTTCGATTTTTGCCTCTTGACACGAATATTTCCGTAATTGTTGTAAACTGATTTTTGTTATACTCGTTATAGCCCACGAAAGAAAATTAAAAAAAATCCAAATCTAAGCCACCTGGCCCTGTGGCTCTTTGATTTTGGTCATATTTAGTCTATAAAAGAAGCATAGATTATTGGCAAAGACTGCGAATAGATTTGGAAGAGGGAAGGGAGGCACAGCACTTCTAGGGGATCATGTTATTAGGTTTTTCCAAACTGATTTGATACATTTTGTACATTTTGTTACATCAAACACACTAGCTAGGAAATAAGATAGTTTCTCTGAATAAACGTGTTTTTCAAAATTGAAAAAAATATGGAACTCGTTGCATGACTTGCTTTTTTTGCCCTAATAATATTTATAAAACTGTACGACTGGTAATGTTTTTTTTTTTTAAGCTGAATTCCAAACATGATTACCATAAGTCCTCAAGATAATTCCACTTCGCACAAACGGATTTTGAGTCGTTGACCTCAAACGTGACCTACATGCAATGGGCTCTAAAGCGATCTAGGAATTTGTAATCCTGTAACACTAAACACAGTCGTTGATACTTACAGATTATTTACTTAAAGGGTGAAATCAATATTCAACTGCTTAACAAGTGAAATGATCAGAGATAGGACTATTTCCGTGCTAATATTATAATGATCTTAATGATTGCTTCCACCCACGTAAGAAAATTGTGCGTAGTCATCACTTGTTTATGCTATGCAACGCAAGCGAAAAAAACACACCAAATGACTTAGAAGAAAAAAGAACTGACCAGAAGAAGACCGGCAAACATCAACCCTGATCATCAGTCAGAATGAACGGTTCACTTAAGCGGGAGGGAAATGAAGAGAAAAGGGGTTGGCAAGCGCACGCGATCCTCCATTATATAACATAGCAGAGTAGGCCTTTCTTCGTTTGTTGCTCTCGCACGTTATGTTTGCCAGCAGCAGCAGCATGAAACTGCTCATGGAATTCAACCCAACATGCCAAGTTCACACACTCAAACTCGCACACAAACACACTCCTCGTTAACACAGGCGGCCTTGGAAGGACGCCGCTATTGGTTCAAGTTCAATGCGATGGAAAAATGAAAAGTGCACGAGTGAGCGCTGCCTCACATATCAGGCATGGTAGGCTTACGAGTCTTAGGGCCGGTGCTTTGTGAAAGTTGTTATTACTGGGTCGAAGACAGTGGAAAAGACAGGTCATTGCTCTGGGTTGATATCCATAGATTTTAGGATCTTTGTACCATTTATCACTTTATACTTTATGAGTTAATGATGAGTTTTGATTATATAAAAGGGGAAATTTGACAAAAGTTTGTCTTCAAATTTTGAAATTCGGCTTTAATGTCAAAACAAGTATTTATGTTGCTCCGCACGTAAAAAAATGTTCAGATAAAGCCATAGAAGAAAACGATTTTTTCGCAGTCTCCGGCAATATTGTTCGGTGGGACATGCAGTTTTTTTTTCTAAGTCCAAAAAAATCTTTATTTTTTCGGACTAAATAAATTTAAAAAAATAATTGGTTTGGGCTGCTTGAATTCACAACATATTGGGCAGCTAGTTTCACATTAAAATATGGAATGGTTATGGAAGTATTTTCCAATATTGAAGCTCGTTTTTCGTTTTTTAGAATGTAAATAAATAGAAAATGAATCAAAAAAATCAAATATGATAAAAAATAAATCATATCTGCTATGACGGAAAAACATTAATCACCAGGAAATTTTAACAGCTCGAAATAATAGCTGACATACATTTATTGCTTTCGTTGGATCAGCCAACGCAGTCATCTAACCGAGCTTATCAGTGCAATCGCTGGAGCTTAATGTAATCAGGACTATTAAGGAAATAACTTTTAGAATGTTTAGCAACCAAACATCACAACCAAGTGCCAGAATGACGGGTGAGAGAAAGTCAAAAACCAAGACGACGAGGACGGAAACAACACCGGTGAGAAAGAAGTGAACGAGATGTTTCTTAAAAAGGTGCGAAAATTAACAAAACAGCAAATTAAACAAAACAAGCTCAAGCTTAATGTATGTTAAGAGTTATTTGGCCCGAAAACCATTAGACCATTTAAAACCAACCGCAACCATTAGGTGTTTATTGACATCACTCTGCTAGGGCGATGTGATGTGGGAAGATTTTAGTTGAAAACGTGTATGTTCGAGTTCGGCAGCCCGAAAAAGGGGTTTTGACAAATGCCGTTATCTTTAAGAATAAAGTAATGACAAACCGTTGTTTCGGACAAGCATCAGTTGGTGAATGCATAAACCTACAAATCTTAACTTTGGTAAACTGCTGAGGTAAGCACAATTGTTTGCAATTGTGAGAGCCTTCAAATTGTAACTTGAGAATGCGTTAAAAGGTTTAAGTTAAAATAAATAAATTGTTCGCTCTACAGCATTGCCTTGACGTTCTCGATTGCGAGATTCCTACTCGAAACTAGGAGTCCGAAGGCTTATTTGTTGAGGCAATTGCAAACCTCTATTTAACCTAAGCTTCAATCCACCCCAAGATTCGAACCTTTGGATTGTGAGTCCAACTACCTACCAGCGACTCTACCAAGACAGGATCCAGGTAGACGACATGGACTGAACTAACGACCTTACCTCTAGGTTAGACCGGGGCCAACATTTACTTCCCCGTCCGATGGAAGGCGTGATGGTTACCACTACACCACCGGCCCCGGTTTAAGTTATAGCAGACAAAATCAGTTTGTTTTTTTTCGGTATAAGTTATAAACTTATTAGATAGGCTGGCTCAGCTATTAGACAAATTTATAAGTAAATCTAGCCTATTTTACCTTTTAGTCATACCTACGTGAAAGAGCTTCCCAAACTCTGATTTCTTACCAAAACTGGTTCAATGTCCGTAGAAAACTTCTTCAAATATTTATTTCATGGGGTGCAAAATATAAAGTCCTGGAAAAGAAACAAAAAAAAACAAAATTAGTATTGTTTGTTAGAAATTATACACAGCTAATTATATTAATATAATTGCATGTGCACACAGCAAGCACGTACTTCATCATCAACAAACATTTGCCACACAATGTCGTTCTTTTTGCCTGGAGTCTGCAATTAACGTATGTTCAAAACTTCCGCATGTCTGTTGTTATAGCAATATATGATAATTGCCATCTAAAAAATCACCCGCAAACGGTCGGACGTGTTCCTAAATGCTCACAAATGTGCAATGCCCGTCGTTAGCTCGAACCCGCAGACTATCGTTAGAGTCTGAACTCGTCTTGAAAAAACAGCCTTGAACCATCACCGCTCAAAATAATGCCAATTTTGACTGTAAAGTGCACAATAAATTACCGAACCAACTTTATATGTGAAACCGACCATCAGAGCTTACTTTACACAAAACAGTGCAAATTGGCTGTGAAGCGGCGAATAATACAATTGTGTTTTCACATATACACTCAATCCCCGATGGTTTGACACCAACTGTTGTCAAACGAACGGGGTCACTTTTTAGTTTGACACGCCTTTTACACGGAGTTCACACACACTACCAAACGTTTTGAAACATAGACAGAAATCGTTAGAAAAAAGGCATGGTAACAATTATTGAAATACAGCTAGAAAAGTGATTTTAAACTATGTAATCTTTCCTCTTTCACTATCCACCTTGAAGAGATGAATGCACAATGGTGTAAAATCTCTATAATAAAACAAAAAAAAACTACCAAACGTTTGTTTTGATAGTGTGCGTGAGCGCCGTGTAAAAAGTGACAGTTCGTCACTTTTTAGTTTGACTTTGACCAACCAACGGGGTACAAACTAAAAAAGTGCCAATCACCGGGGGTTGAGTGTATATATAAAAAAAGTTACCTGCGTATGAAGAAATAAAAAATCTTTAATGCAGATATTGCATTGATTGATGGTTGCATTGAAACTGTATTCTATCAAAAATGTGTTTTATACCATTTGGTAAGAATTCGTTGCTCTAAAACTATAGAGGAGGTTGGTAGTTAAACGAAGAACCATTAAATTGTTTTACGATTTTGGGGTCAATGTTAAATAGTTTTTCCTTGCTTGCAGACTCGCTCATAATTTAAGAAACTAATATGATAAACTTATTTTGGGATTATGTGAATCTAACCGAAACCGATTCAAATAGCAGATTGATAAGTGGACTAAAGTCAAAGTCGTTGATAGATCAAAATTCTTTCTTATGTCTTCATTTGAATAATCATTTTTGCCTTATCTTATCACTAAATAAGTTACGCTATAATCTTCAAACTCGCTTTGCTGAATAACAAATAAAGTAGATCACAAGTGATCAAAAAATGTTCTCACCTCTCGCCATCACCAAATGAGCAAAATCTGCGCCAATTAATGAGCAATTTGAAAAGCGTTATTCCATTCAGCTGAGCTGGTGGTGGCGCCTCTTCTGAAGAATCTGTGCTGCCAGGAAAACGCAGCTAATTCCAATTGTTATTTCATTAACAACATCAACATCAAATTAGTTTCCAACACACACAAACACGTACGCAACAGAAAGAATTGCCGACACACCTCCGTTATGGCAGACACTCACAACAAGAGATCTGCGAAATTTTAGCATGGAGCGTTCCAAACACGTGCGTATACAAAACGATTTAGTAAATTTAGATACAGTTGTCTACCGAACCTAATTTATAAGAAGATGATGAAGTTGTATTTTTCTATACATTACATCTTTGCTAAAAATATCTTTTCATGTATGGTAGGGAGCTGCCGAGGAGGACTGTTATCATTATTTATACTTCGTAAGCGGATCGTCGTGGGTTCGATTCTGCAATGAGAAAGTTTAGGAATATATTGATTTGCTCCGTCTGAGAATTAAGTTACTTTTATGGATTACGCTTCTATTTTTAAGTTTTTAAAAGAAGTAATTCTTACTCGTTTTTATTTACTAAAATAATAACTTAATCTGCGTAACTAAAATGGGTGACATAATTTGCCAGATCTTTAAACATGAAGTTTCGTTGGAAAGGTCCAATTACATTTGAGGGGTTACATACATGTAGAAAATCTCAATATTTCATATTCCTGAATATTTATTAAATCCTTTAAAAAGATGAATTCCAATCACTCCTGAAAGTTTCATGAAGATATGTCATGATATAAGCGAGTAGAAGACGATTTGAGTTTAAAGTGTTGCCATGCGCAAAGCGGACTGTCAAACTTTGTGAGCGTTTTTCTCGGAACAACGAGTTGATTTACGGGTGCCACGATATCTCGAGATTGGATGGACCAAATTGGCTAAAATTTGGGGTGAAGACTCTCAAGACATATCCCTTGTGCATGACGAAGCCCGGTTTTGAAATTTTGCTTTTCAAAAAAATAAAAAAATCAAAAATTGACGATTTTTTTTATATGAAAAACACAAAAATATTTTTATCTTTTTTTTAATAAACTTTTTTAAATCGGCCTTCGTCATGCACACGGGACCGGTTTAATGAGTCTTCACCAAAATTTTGAGCCGAATTGGTCGAAGCAGTGTTGAGATATCGTGGCACCCATTTTTTGAAACTGCTAACTTAAAATAGCGGCAATGATGCAACCAAATGTTTTCAAATTTATATTGATTATAGTTAAAAATGTTTATGTTTAGGTCCTGAAAGCCTTACGTCACGCTAAAATCAGCCAAAATTTACGTCACGCTTTTCCTATACTTATAACATGCAATGTCACACTTGCTCAGACCCCCCTCCCCCCCTAGAGCGTGACATACTTTATGGATGACGCCAAAAACAACTTAAAAAAAAGTTTGAGTGTGTGCCAATACCAACCCTAGACATTTTTGCCGATTTACATGTATGTAACCCCTTAATTACCCTAATATGATGCTATTTGAGTTTATTTCTGGTCACTTATCTAGCAACCGAATATATGAAGGTCATTATCCGCCAACTCACACAATTCATTCCGTTCAGTGGCTTATGTGGACAAATGCGATTAGGATGCTTTTATACGAAATAGGGTGGTTCAAAAAATAGCGAGAAAAAAGAGCTCACAGTTGATAATATTTGTCAATGATTTTCAGGATGTTTTACGTAACATATCCAAACATCTATTGACAGGATTCTGAGATATGATTTTTTGAAAATAAAAAACTGAGTTTTCGACGCGCCGTGATTCAGGTAAAACTAGCAATTAGATTTTAAATCTATATTCAAAGCTTTACTATTGTATTCAATAGCTGAAAGACTTGTTCTTTTCATGAAAAACATCATTTCTGTATGATGTTTGTAAGCTTTATTTGTTAATTTGGAGCTTTTCAAAAGTTTTAATCATCAATTTATTTAACAACTTTTCTTCAAAACTTATAACATTGGCAATATAGTTTGACTATCGAAACAAGTCGATTTTAATGTTATTTAAAAGTTGATTTTAATGTTTTCTTAATTTGTTATGTTGATTTTAATGTTTTCGAAATGTTTTTTGAATACACAAAAAATGCTAGCAAAATGAGACCTGACACAGACGGGAAGATCATGAAACTGTGACACATTCTCCGGGCTAGTATGCTTCTGGGAAAAGTTTAAACTTGATTTAATTGCGAAATAGATGTTGTGATTGGGTTTTGTATAGTTGAAGGCTTGTAAAACCAACTTTTACAAACAGTCAAAGAGTTATAACCTTGACTTTTGACGCAAGTGAATTATAAACTGCAATAACCCGAAATATCGTGTTTTCGGGAACCTCAATCAGCAAATACACCTCAAAACCACCTCCGGAAACCCGAATTATCTCCGGTAGTCAAACTTACATTTACAACGTTATTCGACGTCATTTCGGTTACGTCACGGTATAACAAGTTCGACTTTTTCGATTATTTGACCCCCGAAAAATGATATTTTTCCAAAACATTGGAAAATTATCGTTGTATCTTTCTCCGTTGGTTATGAAATTATCGATAGTATGTGCTGCGATGGACGGCAGCATGTTCAAGCGTCGATATCTAGCGAAAACTTTACAATCGAAAGTGCTCCTAACCATGATTTTACAATGCTCCGGATTCCAAACATTTTCACAACATCACCGGCCAAGAGGTCGTCCAATTTTCACTTCCCACTAACATTCGAGAGTGGTGGTGGGTGATTAGCAAGTGAAATGGATTTTGTTTTCGCTAATTGATTCCTCGCTAATGAGAATTGCTTTGCATATACCCACTTTTAGTCTTAATTTGGACCGCTTTTTGATGCAGTTTCGGCATTTTCTCTCTTCTTCTCACAATGAGGGGGGGGGGGGGACTGAGGACGAATTCGCTGCGATTTTAATAAATTGTAGCTCTATACAAGATCTGTTTATGCCATACATCGTCATGATGGTTTAACCTCACGTTTGAGTGCTGTACTTTCCTGTGGGTCATAATTTGATTGTTTACAAACGAGCTCACTCTTTTCTGACATTGATCAGACGTAAAGAAAACATAGAAAGCAAATAAAGCTGCCGGCAAGCGCCATCGGGTGGAGTTCGCCAAATTACTTGAGTAGTGCCAAATGATTCAAGTGAGCTTCAACTTAAATATTTACACGCGTCGAAAGCACGTGCGAAACTGGCGGCAATCTGAAAACGCTTCGATTGAAGTGTTTGGACAAACTACTGAATTTTGCGCAGTGTTGTCTGGGTTTAGAAATGCAAATAGATGACTTCTTTATTAATGACGCTTGTATTGTAACCAAAACCAAACATGATATGTTATTCCGTCAACTAAGGTGAAACGTGAATACAGTCTTAATATGGAAAGCGGTTTTAGTGCAATTTAAAGCTTTAAATGTATAATTAAATTTAAATTAAACAAACCTAAAAATTTATAAATATATAATGGCTCGTTTTCAAGGTAAAATAAGTGGTTAAAATAATCTTTTTGCAATTCCGTCGTGAAACTACTTACTTTTCCTGTCATTCTTGAACGACGAAATAGCCTACTTTTCTGTACCAAAAATAACAGAATCGAATAGCAACACTTTTCAAAATTAATGCTGAAAAGTTCTACTTTTCAGCACTGAAATGGGTGCTGAAAAGTTGAACTTTTCAGCACTTGTTTCGAAAAGTAACACTTTTCAAAAAAATTTTGATTTAAACGATTTATTGACAAAATACTTGAAAATTTGACTTAAAATTTCACTCAATGGGTGTTTTTCGGAATTGCAAAAAATGTTGTATGGAACTCGTTTCAAAACTTGATTTTTTCAGCACCCTTCGTATTTATCCAACTCGGTGAACCTCGTTGGATAAATGTACGACTCGTGCTGAAAAAATCCTCTTTTTGCAACTTGTTGCATAAACTACTATTTCGTAAAAAACGTTTTTTTACATCGATAAAACTCGGACCTCACGTTTGAGTTATGCTTGATTGATTTGGTTTTGAGATTTAGCCTTTAAAACGCTTTTCAAATGTTATAAATACACTATTAATACACTATTAATATTTTTTTTGAGGTAATTTTGTGGTGATGATTAAATTTTAATCATCACCACAAAATTACCTCAAAAAAAATATGAATTCTGTTCTCAGCATGTAAATCAAAACCTTCCAAGTTTCCTCTTTAGTCCGTGTGGTTTCCACGAAGAAACCCTCCAGCACATGATGTAATTGCTCATAGCAAAATTATTAATTGATTTTATAACGTTTAAACATGATCGCCCTGGTCGTAATTGTTATGTGTAATTCAAGCTATTAATTGATTCGAAATTAATACCATCCGTCCTCCTTACTCTTGTTTTACAAGAACATAGCAATAAATTGAACACTATACCCCTTACATGAAATTCCACCGCCATCCAGTACAATACACTGAATGGCATTTTTTTTTAATTTAACTAAGATACACAAAAACATTTTCAAAATAAATTTATGAACAGATTGTGTAGTTTCATGCGAGTACAAATTAATTTACAATCATGAAATCTAAACATAACTGACATTTTGCGCTACTGTGTACAGTGTCGAGCCCCTAACTGATACTAAAAAGGGCTTCGAGGTGCGTGAGACCCAAGTCTGCCCATGATCGATTGTGGTTTAGATGTGCGGTTCGGCCAGATGAGTAACAGATAATGCCATGGTTGGCGCGCAAACCTGGCCAAGACCCTGGCGTTAGCACATGTGGCCACGAAACCAATCACGGAAGCCTTTCCCACATTGTTGTGTCTTCTCTTATCATAGCTTTTGCAATACGGGCCAATCGATCGGGCAATCCATCGGTCGTACATACACACACACACACACAACTGGTAATCAAATTTACAATTTAACGGCACTTAGGATTGTAATTCATCTGGCATTCAGGAAGGCGCAGACATACCTTTTCCCATGTGCAATTATGTGTGCCAACTTTATACTGTTATTCGCTGTTCATTTTTCTTCATGCGCTAAATATGTGCAAATGTTCTGTCCTAATAGATTTCGCACGTGGCGTATTTATGTTAAGCTTGTGTACGTGCACCATTTTTTCTCTAAAAATAAACGTTTAAAACTGGTCATTAGACATACACACTTAAGATAAGTAAAAATTCAATAATGTTCAAAAAAAAAAATCAAACCATCCACATTAACTACTCCCAAGTCTTTTGTTGTATCTGTTGAATGTTTCTGCTCGAACCTAGGAGTCCGAACGCTTTAATGGGGAAGACCACCCAAACCTCTTTCAACTCGAAGGAACCTACCGCCCCAGGGTTCGAACTGACGACCTTTGGATTGCGAGTCCAACCGCCACCAACGATTCCACCGGAGCAGGCTTGGTTTGGTGTGTTGTTTGTCCATTTTCGTTCCCCATCCGATGGAAGGCAGGAGCAGATGGGAATCAAACCCATGATCATCCGCTTGCAAAGTGGACAGCGTAACCATTCAACCACGCCTGCCAAATAAGTTCTACATGAAAAAAATGCATGTCAGCGTTCTTGCGAATTCATAACGGAACTGGGCGTTTTTTTTAACTTTTTAACTCATAGGATTCATTTCATCCTGGTATTCGAACTGAACCACCTTTGAATTGAGAGTCCAACTGCCGATCAACGACTCTATCGAAGCAGGTTTCCTTTTCCAGGAAGAAGACTCCTTCATCTGGACTGTCGGAACTCATAACTCATAACTCCAAAACTACAACCCTTTATTATGCCACTGTTTGGCTCACGTTACAATGTCAGACAAAGTGCGGTTCGTTGTTTGTTCTTGACCGCAATCAGGTCAGAATCGATTCGATCCAACGGAATTGCAGCACAGGCAAAATTTGAAAATTGTGACGGAATCTGCAAATAGCTAGGAATTTAGAACCGTAATAAGCAAGGAGGCAAATAACAAACCAAAACATGCATGAGGCTCACCAACCAATTGAGCACTGCACGCAGCATCCATTGGCATTGGTGGTTGGCCTCTAGTTTAGGTTTTGAGGTAGAGGTACAGTGAACTGGAATCCGGCAGCTGATTTGAATTTAATTTTTTCGCTTGACGATAATTGCAACCGTGAGAACAAGTAGCAAAACACTGGGGCAGTGGTTTGGTGGTGTGTAATATTGGGAAATTACCGCTTCTCTTTTCTTTGTAGATTTGTAGCGGCCTGGCATGAACGAATAGAATCGATTCTGAGCTGAAAGGGTTAAGTACCCGTTCCTTTCCTAACGAGAGTTCATCAATTTTTACTGTTGCTTCAACCAAGTTTAACGCACCGTTCGACTTTAATCGGAATGTGCAAGAACTATGTGGATCAAACTCTAATGATGTTGCCGATCGAAACCTTTAAACTGAAATTAAGTAGCCCTAATTATTTAGGCACAAGTGGGTCAAACTGAATTCTTATTTTAAACCTTATATTTATTTTGATACAGTCAAATCTTACAACTGTGTTAGCAAACAAAATATTAGTACCATTAAACAATCAAAGTGTCTATCAATAGTTTTAGTAAATTTTTAATATTTGGTTGCACACTTTATTGATTTTTTTCATACAGGAAAACTTAAAGTTTTTTTAATATATCGTCGTGCTCGTGTTATCTTGTCCTACTTGCACTTTGGGCCAAATTGAGTTAATAACGTCATTTAGTGTGTAACCTTTTTACAAGGTTTCGTGAAATAGTGTTTTTCTACTCAAATATCTAAAGCTTCTAGGAACAATAAAAATTAAGAGCATTAAATCCAAAAGTTAAGAACATCAAGAGTAGATTGGCCCTTACAGGCCTTATGGGTCATATTGACCCAAAAATCTTTTTTTTTTTTCTAAACTAGCCTTTAACACTGACCAACAAAATTTCTGCGCAGGCTCAACTCGAGGAGAAGCATGAAGTTTGGGGTCCCCAGAAACACGTGCACATCGCACATCGTGCACAAAAATGTTTAGTCTGGGCCGAATGGTTATCTCCAAATTTTATATGGAGAATTAGTGCTGATCGCTACTCCAACATATTGCATGCAATTTTTGTTTGTATGCGACAGCGACGAACCACCCATATTATCCCCAATTTGAAGAAAAACCATTCGGCCCAAACTAAATATTTTTTTAAAATTCAAAGTGCACGTATTTCACTTCATGCTTCCCCTCGAGTTGAGCCTGCACAGTAGGGTGCCCAGAATATGAAACATTTTCTCAAAACCTCGCTCCACAAGCCACAAGAATATTATTCCTTGATCAATTTTAGGACTCTGGGCCAAATATGAGCAAAATCGGTCAACACTTACCAATTGATACTCGAAGGTGAAGTTTTTATGGGAAAAATCGAAAAAATTCCATTAAATTATTCCCAAAAGTGAGATTCCCATTGGAAATTTAATGCTCTACAACTTTGTAGATCATACCAAAGCTGTAAAACTCGATCCTGAAACGTTATTAGCGATTTAAAAAACCAAACCAACTTTAGGCTCGGGTATCAATGGGTTAATCGCAACCGATTTCACTCAAAATTTGCACAGATGCTTAAAATAACCCAAAAAAAAGGTCAGTGTTATTTTCGTAAGGTCCTAAAAATCATTTTCCCATCATTACAAAAAAATATTCTTAGAGAGCCCGTATCCCAAAGAGCGTGCCAAATAAATTGCGAATACGTGCTGCTTTTTAATTTTTCTTCTTAAAACGTACCTCAATGAATATTATATTTTTCAAAAACCTTCAAAAAGTTCTTTTTCCGGAAAACAACTATGTAATCGATTGTTTGTCTATTCTTCAAACTTATGTGGACTACTGACTAGACTGGCTCGTCGTTATAAGAAAAATATTAAAATCGATCAAATCAAATCAAATTTCTCAGTTTTAACGCATTTTTTTTTTTGGTTTAATAAAAATAGTAAAAAATGACAATCATAAAAATTCAAATGTAAAAAGAAGGAAGGAATTCCCATACAAAATTGTATTACAATGGGCAAAGTTTGGACGCAACCAATAGCTCCGAAATTTTGGGGAGTTGTTTAGCGGCCTAGAAGCAACCGAAAAACCCTTGTTCTGAAAAATCGTTCATCTCGAGCCAAACTACTTCTATCATTTTTTCTTAAATGCTAGATATTATTGATGCTGTACAGATTTTTTCTTGGTTCTAATTTAGTTTAGTTTAATATAAAAAAACCCTTTACAATACATAGTTGGACATGTACGTTAGCGTGGATAACGGATGATGATAAAGACAAAAGTGATCAATTTTGTATGCTTCAACCGGAGTTTTAAAATGCTATGACCCCAGAAGCTAGCCTGAAAATTTTAACTGATTTGGTTATGGTTCCGTTGTTCCAGTTTTGATCTGAAGTTAGTATGGATCATTAATCAATTTACTATGGAGAATTGTAACCCCGAGCAGACGGAAATAACTTGGGAATAACATTTTTTGATATTTGAAAATACTAGGTCAATAACATTTTATGTTATTTATAACAAGATTTGTTATTCGTCGTTATGATTTTTTTGTTATTGGATTGTTATTGTAATAACAGACTAATAATATTTTTAGTTATTCTTCGAACAAATCTTTGTTATTATTTTTTGTTATTTTAACAACTAATACGATCATCCCAATAACAGTTGGAGATATTCTTCCATAACACAAAATGTTATTTCAAAATTGTTTTGGCTTTTAACCAATATCAGACCAATAACAAATTTTGTTATCATAACATAACCTGTTATTAAACTCTTATGCAAAAATGGATTTTTCAGGAAGATTCCATAACATTTTCTGTTATTTTAACAGTATTTCGATAGCGGTGTGCTCTCTTATACTAACTGACATTTTGGTAGTTGCGAGAAAATCGATTTTTAAACTTTGAATTACTGTTTCTGGAAAACTATTCGACAAACAATTGTTCTAACAATTTTAAAGTATGCACCTGACATTACTTAAAGACATTGTGAAATATGAAAACTTTTGAAATGCTAGAAAAATTTTGGCAGAGAAAATACGAAAAAAAATCATGCTTGCAATTGGCACAAGTGTGTTTTGGGAGGTAATTTGTATGAGTTAGCACAAACGTGCACAGGGCTTTGGTACAAAAGCGTGCAAAGTAAATTTATTGTTAAAATAGTTCAAATTAGTTGTTTCAATGTTATTTTTTCACGAGTTGGTTAATTTAAGCGTAAGAAAAACATTTTATATCAAAACTTTTTTCAAACACTTATTTTAGTTTGAATTTGGTAGGAAAATTAACCTTTTGGAAAAATTAGCATTTAAATCAAAATTTTTGTATGAAAAAATTAGTGAAATTATATTTTTTATGAATATAATTGTAAAACCATCCATAATACATCAACTATGACGAATACTAGGTTGATGTATTCCTAAAAACATAAGAAAATGATGTTGTAAAAACTTTTAGCTAGTTTATTTTATTTCAATAATATCATACGACCTTTCAAAAACGAATGGTATCCAAGGCACAAACCGTTATTTAGATTTATGGTGAATTGCAGTTGGAACAAGTGTGTCTCATGCAATGGAATCGATGAATGTATTGAATAGAACAAATGTGCCTCAAACAAATTAAATACGTAATATTTTAAAGTATGGACGACCCATACAGTTGTGCCAAGTGTGCAAATCAACTATGAAAGATATTGTTACGTAGTTTTTTGCATGGACGACCCCTGCAGTTGAGCTAAGAGTGCACAACGACTTGAAGAATATTAAATTTGACTTTTGGGTTGGGCTAAGTGGGTAATGGGTTGGGGAAAAATGTTGTTACGTCGTTTTTTTTTTGCCTGGACGACCCCTACAGTTGAGCTAAGAGTGCACAACGACTTGAAGAATATTAAATTTGACTTTTGGGTTGGGCTAAGTGGGTAATGGGTTGGGGAAAAATGTTGTTACGTCGTTTTTTTTTGCCTGGAGAACCCCTACAGTTGAGCTAAGAGTGCACAACGACTTGAAGAATATTAAATTTGACTTTTGGGTTGGGCTAAGTGGGTAATGGGTTGGGGAAAAATTTTGTTACGTTGTTTTTTTGCATGGATGACCCCTGCTGTTGAGCTAGGAGTGCACAACGACTTGAAGAATGTTTCAAACTGGACATTTAGGTTGGGCTAAGTGGGTAATGGGTTGGGGAAAAATGTTGTTACGTCGTTTTTTTTGCATGGACGACCCCTACAGTTGAGCTAAGAATGCACAACAACTTGAAGAATATTAAATTTGACTTTTGGGTTGGGTTCAGTGGGTAATGGGTTGGGGAAAAATGTTGTTACGTCGTTTATTTGCATGGACGACCCCTGCAGTTGTGCTAGGAGTGCACAACGACTTGAAGAATGTTAAAATTTGCCTTTTAGGTTGGGCTAAGTGGGTAATGGGTTGGGGAAAAATGTTGTTACGTCTTTTTTTTTTGCATGGACGACCCCTGCAGTTGAGCTAGGAGTGCACAACGACTTGAAGAATGTTAAAATTTGACTTTTAGGTTGGGCTAAGTGGGTAATGGGTTGGGGAAAATTGTTGTTATGTTGTTTTTTTTGCATGGACGACCCCTTCTGTTGAGCTAAGAGTGCACAACGACTTGAAGAATATTAAATTGGATTTTGGGTTGGGCTAAGTGGGTCGTGAGTTTTTTTTAATCTTTTTAAGTACTTTGTATGGGATTTTATATGAGCTTTATTGTGCAGGAAACATGTAAGCAAAGTTTCAGCTACGTAACAACATTTTACAAGTGGGTTCCAACCCAAAAGACCAAATTGAAAACATTCTTTAAGTCGTTGTCCACTCTCAGCTTAACTGCAGGGTTCGTATATGCAAAAAAAAATACTACGTACCGTTAGTGGGGGTGACACTGGGTCTGGGGGGTGAGATTGAGTCAAAGTATTTTTTTTACGGATTTTACCATTTCTCAGGTGCGTCTCTATGACTCTAAATTCTGTTAAAATGGTATAATATTGTATAGTAGCCCAACTCAAAAGTCCAATTTGAAACATTATTCATGTCGTTGTGCACGCTTAGCTCAACTGTAGGGGTCGTCCATTAAAAAAAACGACGTAACAACATTTTTCCCCAACCCATTACCCACTTAGCCCAACCTAAAAGTCCAGTTTGAAACATTCTTCAAGTCGTTGTTCACTCCTAGCTCACGTACAGGGGTCGTCCATGCAAAAAAACGACGTTACAACATTTTTCCCCAACCCATTACCCACTTAGCCCAACCTAAAAGTCCAGTTTGAAACATTCTTCAAGTCGTTGTGCACTCTTAGTACAACTGCAGGGGTCGTCCATGCAAAGAAAACTACGTAACAACATTTTAAACTAACCTACAGAACCTAAATACACTAATCCTAATCAATGGGTCGTCCAAACAAAAAAAAACTACTCCACTAAACCATTTTAACACACTACACCTAACTGATAATTCCTTCTCGCTTTCAAATGTGCACACTTGTGCTATTTGCCTTCCAAAATAGTGCTCCATAATATTGCTCAAACTAGTAAGGACACCTGGCAATTTACCATAATATTATAGTGTAATCGTATTTTTATGGATTTGCGTGTTTTCAAAAGGTCAAGCCATGATGGAAAATAAGAGAGCACATCCATGATGCGTTCTAAAATGTCAGTTAGTACAAATGGTTGCAAGGCGATATCTCCGCGTAGGAAACGAATTTTTCAGATCTGTTAGAAGCGTTTTGTAGGGAATTTAATTAGCTAAAAGATGGCATCATTAACTCATTTTGGCCCAATTTTCAGTTAGAACATTAGAGCACACCGCTATCGATTTGTTATTGAAATGGCATGAACTTTGTCATTACCGTCTGCCCGGGACTCTTTACAGCTTCTTATAGAAAATTTCTCAAAACCCTGTCAAGTTTTCCTATTCTTATGTTTCTTACATGTTTTGATCCGGGGGACAACCTTTACCAAATAAGCTAAAAATTTCAGGCTTACGTCTGAGGTCATAGTAATTCCGGTTGATGCAAACGGAATTGAACACTTTTGTGTTTTACATATATCCTTGAACCATGCTAATGTACGTGACTCAAAACGTTTTCTGACTAAATTTCCTTTGGTCAGTTGTCACACTTGCAAGAATTTTCAAAATGAGTCACGAAAGCACACATTTTTTTAATATCTCAGGATTGAAATTCTTAATTTGTATTTGTAATATATGGTCGTACTCACAATGTACAATTTATTCAAATCAATTGGATTGTAGTATTCCTGAATATTAAAACTTACGAGAAATTTTCTCAAGGTAGGGAAAATATACATATTTTAATCACTCTAAGCCGCTCGACCAAATCTCATAACTTTTGCAGTTTTCCGCTATTACATCAACATTTTTAGATAAATCAACAATGGAGAGTTACTTGCTCACTTTTATTTGAGCTATTTGTTACTTAGGAACAGTCAAAAACACATTATGAAAGCTGTAATTCTTGATCAAAGTGCTGACAGGCCGATAATAGAAATTGAATAGAAATAGTCTGAGAACGGGTATATTTCCAAGAATTCAAGAACGTACTCATTAAAACTTTTACCTCAAATTTCTTTGCTCCGTTCTGCTCAGACAACCCTCTTTCACATCATGAAGTGTGCCGATTACAACTTTATTAATTAACTTTGATTATAACATAACACAGCAATTAAACGCTCGTGCGGTGCACGGATCGTATTTTTGGTAAACATTAATAAGCCTTTCATATCCATCGTGGCCATGTGACGTAGGCGCCATGCTGTTACCTGAATAATTATGCACCATTTAATTCACTCTGGTCAAGTTTCCCACACTGACAGTCGTGTGTACTCCCCGCAGAGTGAAAAGTAGGGTAGATCGGTGGTTTAGGCATGGTTTGCGCAGCTAAATTAATTACATTAATCTCTCCTGAGCTGCAAGTGAATCGCAGGCACAAAAAAGCTCACTTTTAATTGTGCATTGTCAAGAGTTAACGAAGTAATCACAGTCCATCTTCCTTTCGTTTCACATACACACTCAAACACAAAAGCTCACCGCGGTCAGCCTCATCCAATTATAGTTCTCATTTCACTGTACCACAAAATTGCCAGCATGAATCACTCTCATTACAAGAAAAAAAGAAATGTCTCACAGCTGTACATCATCTTTGTGAAGTCTAAAGTCGTACGAAATGAAAAACATATCAATTTCACTTGTGTGTGGATGTGCCCACGTCGCAGACGAAATGAACGGAATCCCCTCGGTGACGACTGTCGAATTTTATGGTGGAAATCTGCACACCACTGCTCATCAAGATCAACCTACATTTTTCGAAAATAAATTCCTTCTCCTCCCAAAAGAGGTTGATAAACGTCATTTATCATTACAGTTATGTGCAGTGAACAATCATGCCCTGCTGAGGCACGTTCTCATCGGCACTTGTAGTGGTCGGGTACGTGAATGTACTTGAGTCATTGTGCACTATCGCACACCATCAACATCCGCCGCATGCCAATCCAGATAGATCTCTCAACGACGAGGACGGACGCCGGCTGCCCATCTGTCTGTCTGTCTGTCTGTCGGTTTGTGCCAGTTTCCATCTGATCTTCAACTATTTCGATACACATGTATGGGAAGCAACTGTAGAGATGGAGACGGATGAAATAGATCATTGAAAGAAGGAAGGCTTCTGTGATACTTCAAGGAGGAGGTCTTCGATCCTAAAAAGTTTTAATTTTGGCACGAGGCATATCCGCCTAAATACCGCAATAAGTTAAGTTAATACTATGGTCATCATTTGAGAATTACAATCAAAATCGTATTATTTTTTGTTTGATTGTCCACGCTTCATACAAAAAAATATTTTATTTGTATGCAAATTGTCCACGATGGACAAAGATTTCCAAAACAGTGTCCACGTGGTTTATGAATGGTCCCTAGGCTCTAATTCTCCATAACTTTGGAGAAAAACCATTCGGTCCTGTTGAAATATTTTTGAAAAGTTTATAGTGCACCTGTTTCTCTCAAACTTCATGCTTCCCTTCGAGTTGAGCCTGCGCAGAATTTTTTTTGGTCGGTGTTATAGTTTATTAAATGATCTCTCTTATAAACATCCGCGGGGTACCCGTTCATTCGGGGTTATGGCCATTTCTGCCAAAGATAAATAATTTGTGCCGGGTATAATAATCCATGATGTCACCCATATTGCCCAAACTCGTATGGTTCAGTAAAAGTCCCCCATCGGAACATCCCAAAGGGTTCCCCGCCACTTCATGTTATGGCCAATCTCTTGCCAAATTTGTCTCAAATCATTTCGGTACTCCGGTTCCACCAAGCTACCGGTGAGTCCCCTGGAAATCTGCTTGAAGATACTCCTTTCAGAGCGGATGTGCCTTATACACGGAGAAAATAAAAATCCCAAAATCGTGAACAAGCGTTCATGAAAATGGGAACCACGAACAAAGTGTTCAAATGCCATGGTACGTTTTTCAAAATCGTACCATGGGATTTGAACACTTTGTTCGTGGTTCCCATTTTCATGAACGCTTGTTCACGATTTTGGGAACTCTTTTTTCTCCGTGTAAAGTATGTGCGTGTGTGAGCAACAAACTTCATAACTTCGTCTCTGATAAATTCTTAATCGGTACTGAATTTTAAAGGTTATAAGAAATATAAGAAGAAATATTTCGTAGCGTGTATCTCAATGTACAGTAAAAAATATTAGGCTTAGTGATTTTTCACGCTCGAAAATAGCAAATTTCACGGGGACCTCAATATCAAAACACCGAATTTCACGCAAATTTCGCGGAACGTGAAAAATGTTAAAATAACTCTGAAAATATTATGTTTAAATCACAGAAACTACTTTTTATGCTTTATTATATATTATTCTTCAATAAACTGACGTGAACGTGACAAAAAAAACTCCCAATTATCAAAAAAAAACCGTCTGGTTTACGGATGGGCTCAATTTATATTTTGAAACAAAATGTAAGGCATGCGTATTCTCATTTATTGAATTGCTTTTTTAATATTCAACTAAAAACGGTTAAATTTTTTTTCGCTGATTTGCTTCTGTTTTATCAGTTTAAATTTTATTGAATTTCATATCAAAGCAAGATTCAACAATCTTGTCCATCTAAAATATGTAAAATAGTTAAAATTTTCTTCAACATTTGAACCATTCAAAATAATTTTAGAGGTTTTCATCTCTCTTTTTAACAAAACAAAATTTAAAATCCATAGGCAGAAATATTATAAATTGTTACGAAATCGAAATTTTTATTCAAAATAAGAACAGAAAACAAAAAAATGTATTTTTTAACGTTCAAGGGAATTATTCACACAAATAATCAAATATTTTTAAAATAAAACAGGACTCAGAAAAAATCTGAAATGTTTTAAAAAGGTGATTTCAAAGATTAAAAATACTCTTCATTTTATTTTAAATAAAACAAAGCTTGATTCTTTTAATTTCTTTTGAAATCATACATTTTAAACAAAATAGCAGTAAAATTTGTACTACAGCGAATTAAAATATTAGTAAATTTAGTTAGTTTCTATAGAGACTGAAAATTTTAATAATTCTTCAAATGGTTCATATCAATCTTATCAAACGAAGACTAATAAAATTTACTTAAATAGTCTTTATGGTTAAAATATTTATTATGAAGTCATTTGGAAAAAAAGTGATTTGAGAAAATTGATAAATTTCAAGAATCCGGAATCGTGGAATCGTCAAAATTCACTAACCCTATATATATAATATAGTAATTGAACATAAAATTTCACGGGATTTCGCGGAAAAAGCAAAATTTCGCGAATTTCACGCTGTCCGCGAAATCGTGAAATTTCACTAACTTTACTTATGGGAGAACTGTCATTTCTATCACTCGAATCCGGTGCTCTATTAAACCAGGATATTCACTAGCTTAATTCTACAGTAGTTTATAAGATTATTTTTATTCCTTTTTGAGTTTGATTAATTATTTTGAGAAAAATCGTTACATTTTCACACAAACATAACATTTCACGGGATTTTGTGAAAAAAGCCAAATTTCGCGGATTTCACGCTGTCCGCGAAATCGTGAAATTTCACTAACCCTACAAATAATCAAATAATCAAACACAATACTTTTCTCCAGCCAACAAAAGAAACGGTGCTCGTTCAAGTGATGCCGCAAGTGTAATCCACTGAAGCGTTTTGTTCTTCGGCCTTAGGTATCATCCGTGTCAAATCATTTAATCTGGGCCTGACGGTAAAAGCGGGTATTTCGTGCATGGTAGAGTTTACTTGACCGTAGGATTTGCATTTTACGGCAAGTGTCGGGCTAGAGTGCGTTGTTAGCTACGGTGTCGTTTTTCGCCCAAACGTCTGGCTCGATAATGTAGGTCAGAGGACGTGATTGCAAATATGCAAAAGGTATGCTGTTGCATTTGGGTTATCCGGATCACGAAGTAACCTGATTTGGCTGCCCTTGGGTCAAAATTGATTAAGTGAGGATTTTGAGTGTTTTTATTAAATGGTTTAATTGTATTTTTTCAGCTATATGTTTCACACCATTGTAATATAAAAATTCAATAGTATTTACCTTTTTACTATTTTTTCTAGCTCAATCAATCGTTTAAATGACAAAACGATGAAAGAAACGCGAAAATTCAAAATGTTTATACTCAATGTCTTACTCTGCACATCAATCATAAGTAAAAATGCACGACAGTAGCATAAAACAATTCATTTAATATGCCATAGCATGAAAACAAAATTATTTTTTCAATGTCATAAAATTTAATACGAAAAAAACGAACGACACGTGTTCACCACTTGCTTTTTATGTAATGCTAAAAAGAAATTACCCTTAAATAATTGTTCCAGAGTGGTAAACCTTTCCGTTTCTAATGTCACACATAATACAGGCAATATCAGCAAGGTTAGACCACGCCGGATTTTACGGGCAGTGTAATTAAAATAACTTTGGAGAAAGATTTTCCATTTATTTTCATCTCTCTCTTGCTCACTTCACAAGCTCTGAATTCTACTGAAATATTCTGTACACTTTTATGTACATGACAGTTTAATGACATTCTTCACCATCACCGCTAGTGCCGGCGAGGCTCGTGCATACCTCAACTGCTGCTGCTGGCCACGTTCTGTTTGGTGTTTCCTGCTCTTACGATGTGCAACCGCGACTGCTATCTCCCAAGTCGAATCAGCTGCCATCACTGTCTGGGGTCTGCCCATCTTTCTCCCACTTTGCTGCTCTACTCCGGCCTAGTGTAAAAGAGGGGGTTTAATGCTCAGTCAGTCCGACCAAGTCAGGTGAATTCCCATGCTCGTTTTTGGTGTTGCTGCTGCTGCGGGATATGAACGCTCTCCGGCGCATCTCAGCCATTCCATTTATTGCTGGCTCTGCGCGACTTTCCGCACTCACTGGACAGATGTGGCCAGGCAGCCTGGGAGAAACGAGTAATTCATCTCATGCTATATTTAACATTTAGTTCGCCAGCAGCAGCAGCATACATGAAATGAGTTTATCGTGTTATCACGTTCATCACATGCCTATTAACACCCGTTTCTAGTTTTTCGCCTTCTGCCGACCCCACCCCCAAACTGATCTACGGCACAAGTTTTAATTTTTCAACTGCACTGAAACTTCTGTTTTTAATTCACTATCAGAAGGCTTTAATCAGAACGATTAATGCCAGGCTGGAACGCAAGGGTATGTGTAACGGAATTAGCCATGTGCCGCCGCGATAGAAAATCCAATGTCCACGTTTTATCGCAGCAGATTGATGCATTCAAAGTTAATTAATAATTTCAGCCGCGCGCCATCGACTAAATGTTAGCGAGTGCCTCCACCTTCGTGTAATACACCACCCCGTAAACAGGCCAATTGATTAGGCAGCAATTCATTCTTCCCAGCTATTATGTCGGCAAAGGGAAAACGTAGATTCCAAGACTGACCTACATTCCACATGTGGGCTTACTGACGACACAGCAAAATGCTTTGTTGCACCTCATAAAATTTAAAAAAAAAACACCTGCATTAAATCCAAGAAATAGTCAGCCTTAATGAAATCCTAGGAAATAACATGATGAGTCATAAATCATCTGAAACCATGAAGCCTTGCTTGAAATGCTTGGGCGGGATTTGAATGATTTTTTAATGTATCCATATTGAAAAAAAAATTTAAGCGGATCATAAAATTGAAGCCGTTATTACAGTTCATGTAAAGGCAAAACTATTAATTGAACTAGTAATTGACTCGTCAATTGATTTTATTTTATGTTTTTGTCGGCCCGAAAAATCAGGGAGCAAAAAAATATTTCAGGAAACTTCAAAATGTCAATGAAAATGTTAGTGTATTCAGCTGAAATCAATTTAAAATGCATTACCCTGTGTTTTGAATCATTTTAGCATGTTTGGGCTAGTTAAAAAATCTTTTGAATATTTGAAAATTTTCTATGTTTAGCATCGCAAATTTTTTTTTTTGCTGACATTTTTTGAAAACTAATAGTTGCAAAACAACTGAATTGGTGTAAAAAACATTTTTGAACACTTTTATGATAAAAATGTTGAGACTATGACTAATTGTTTTATCTTTTATATATTTTTTAAAATTGGGCCACCATCCCAAATTTCAGCCTATTTGGTTGCAAACTGGCTCGTTGCAAAAAAAAATCATGCTTCATACAAAAAGATAAAATTGTGTATGGAGAAATAGCCACGCAAGAGGGGTGAGGCCACGTGGTTTATGCACGATTCCTAAGATCTAAAGTATTAGTTTGCCACACCTCATCAGTTGTCATGCTATGCGGGGGATACCCGTCGCCGAGCCATCCGAGTTACGATGCTGTGGGAAAGTCTTGCCGATCATCACAAACACAAACCTTCCAATAATCACAATAAACTTGACCAACTAAAACATCAACGTGTCTTTTGATCGAAGATGATAAAGTAATGTCTTTTGTTTTATTGCAAAGCAGTTAATCACTTAACACACTGCATACACTATTTTAAACATAGTTGCTGTCATTCTCATGCTTGTAACTAACATTTCTGCAGTATGGATTCAATTGAAATTTTATGACTTTTTATGTCAAAAAGTATTAAAATTTCATTAAAAACAGGTGCAGGTGGTTATGTTACACATGACCAGTATGACAAAGAACTTAGCAGAAAAGCTTTTAAAACTAAGCCATTTTGTTGAATTATGCGTCAGATAAAATCAAAGCATCATTGGATTTTATTTTCGCTCAATTTCTCTTTATGCTTTGTATAAAAAACCATGATATCTGTATGGTTCGATGTTTGTCCCCCAATCGGAACAATCGTGAGGTAGCGGCCTCTCCAGATTGTGGCCACTTTTTTTCGAAATGGCCAGTATTGAAAACCATGAGTTGTGATACCCATATTGCCAATACTCGTTGGTTCAGTAGATGTCTCCCTGGGCAAACTTTCCTTTAGGGAACTGGCCACTCCCGTTTTTCGCCAACTTTTTTCTAAATTGCTATTTTCATTACCAATATTGAAAACCATGAATATTGATACCAATATTGCCCAAAATCGTATGGTTCGGTAAATGTCTTCCTGAGAGAACCTCCCTGAGGGCACCGGCCACTCCAGGTTGTGGTCAATACGGTCAAAATGGCCATTTGCATTACCAGCATTGAAAATCATGAATTTTGATACCCATATTGCCCAAAATCGTTTAGTTCGTTAAATGTCCACCTGGGACAACCTCCCTGAGGGCACCGGCCACTCTAGGCTGTGGCCAATACTGTCATGGCCATTTTCATCACCAGTATCAAAATGCCAGAAGATTGATACCCATATTGTCCAGTCTCGTATGGCCTTCCATCGGAACAACCCGGAGGGATCTGACCTTTCCGGGTCTACATACCATACCAATCAGCATAGCGCACCAGGTACGCGTGCTGTAGCAAGAAGACGCTTCCATCTTTCTCGGTCTTGTGCTGCTACTCTCCAATTTCCCAGGTTACAGATCTTCCGGATGTCACCATTCACTTGATCTCCCCACCGTGCGCGCGGTTTCCCTGCTCTCCTGCCTGTTCCGCCAGCTGGTTCAGCGCGGTCAAAAAGCAGTCTGACAGGCTGGCTTTCGTCCATTCGGGCGACATGGCCGGCCCACCTGAGCCTCCCGATCTTCGCCTGGGTAGCGATGGTCGGTTCTTCAAGAAACGCGTGCAGTTCGTGGTTCATGCGTCTTCGCCACACTCCGTCAGACACCTGCACTCCACCGTAGATCGTTCGTAGCACCTTCCGTTCGAAAACTCCAAGGGCACGTTCGTCCTCCTGCCGCATCGTCCAGGTCTCGTGGCCATAGAGGACTACCGGTCTAATCAGTGTTTTGTACATCGTCAGCTTCGTGCGGCGTTGCACTCGATCCGATGTGAGGGTCTTCCGTAATCCGAAGTAGGCACGATTCCCAGCAAAAATACGAGTCCGGATCTCTTTGCTGGTGTCGTTGTCGGCGGTTACCAGCGATCCCAAGTACACGAACTCGCTCACCTCCTCCAACTCATCACCATCCACAGTTAGAGGGGTGAGGCTTGGGGGGCCGACATCCTTCGAACCCCTTCCTCTCATGTACTTCGTCTTCGTCGTATTCATGCCAAGTCCTACACGTCTTGCTTGTACCTTCAGTCGGGTGTAGACGTCCATCACCGTCTCCAGGTTTCTTGCCACAATGTCGATGTCATCGGCAAAAGCAAGCAGCTGGTAGGACTTGTTCATGATCGTGCCACTCGTTTCGATGCCCGCCCTTCGAATGATGCCCTCAAGAACGATGTTAAAAAGCGCACAGGATAAGCCATCACCTTGCCGCAGCCCTCGGCGTGATCCAAAGGGTTCCGCTAAATCCCCCGAAACACGCACGTGACACATCACACCATCCAAGGTAGCCTTGATCAGCCGAGTCAGTTTATCCGGAAACCCGTTCTCGTGCATAATCTGCCATAGCTGCTCGCGGTCGACTGTATCATAGGCCGCCTTGAAATCGATGAAGATGTGATGTGTGGGCACGTTGTACTCACGACATTTCTCGAGGATCTGTCGGAGACAAAATATTTGGTCCGTGGTGGCGCGCGCGCCAGTGAAGCCCGCTTGGTAAGGCCCCACGAACCTCCTTGCATGGGGTGACAGCTGACGGCAGAGGATCTGGGAGAGGATTTTGTAGGCCGCATTAATAAGCGTGATGCCGCGGTAGTTGCCGCAGTCCAGCTTATCGCCCTTTTTGTAGATGGGGCACACGACGCCATCCATCCATTCCTCCGGTAGCTTCTCCTCCTCCCAGATCTTGGAGATCACACAGTGAAGCGCCCTCGCCAGTTTCTCTCCTCCATATTTGAAGAGCTCACCGGGTAACCGATCCTTGCCGGCAGCTCTGTTGTTCTTCAGCTTCCTGATCTCCCTCTTCACCGTCTCCAGATCAGGTGCTGGGAACTGTTCATCAGCTGCGGGTGCTCCAAGGTTGACTCCATCGCCGTCTCCGTTCGCTTCATCGCCGTTGAGGTGCTCGTTGAAGTACTGCTTCCACCTGTCCAACACCTCGCTTTTGTTCACGATCAAGTTTCCCTCGTTGTCCCTGCATACATCGGCTCGCGGCACGAAGCCTTTGCGGGACCGGTTCACCTTCTCGTAGAACTTCCGCGACTCGTTAGCTCGGAATAGCTGCTCCATTTCTGCGCAATCCCGGTCTTCCTGCTGGCGCTTCTTGAGCTTGAAGACCGCGACCTGCCGATTCCGAGCCTGCCTGTATCGTTCCACGTTCCCTCTCGTCGTCTTGTGCAGCTTCCTGTCGTAAGCTGCCTTCTTCTCGGCGGTAATCCGTTGGCACTCGTCGTCGTACCAATCGTTTCGGCTGACTCGGATCGCACTACCCAGTGTGGCTTCCGCTGCACTGCCGATGGCTGAGCGTATGCGACTCCAACCATCTTCGAGCGAGGCTGCGCCAAGTTCCTCCTCACCTGGCAGATTCGCTTCCAGCTGCTGCGCGTAACTGTGGGCCACATCTCCGCTCTGCAGACATGCGGTATTGAACGGAGGGGCCCGCCGGCTTCGGCGTTGGTTAAACACCGTCGACAGCTTTGAGCGCATGTCAACTCCAACTAGGTAGTGGTCCGAGTCAATATTCGCACCGCGAAAGGTGCGCACGTGCGTTACGTCCGAGAAGAATCGGCCGTCGATCAGGACGTGGTCGATTTGCGTTTTCGTCCGTTGGTCAGGTGATGTCCAGGTGGCTTTGTGGATGTCCTTGCGAGGAAAGTAGGTGCTCCTGACCACCATTCCCCGGGAGGCTGCAAAGTCGATGCAGCGTTGGCCGTTGTCATTCGTGACCGAGTGCAGGCTTTCTGGGCCTATAGTCGGCCGAAACATTTCCTCCCTTCCGAACCGAGCGTTCATGTCCCCAATGATGAGTTTCACATCCTGCCGCGGACAGCCGTCATACACCTCCTCCAGCGTCGCGTAAAATGCTTCCTTTTCATCATCGGACTTTTCCTCGTGGGGGCAGTGCACGTTGATGATGCTATAGTTGAAGAAACGGCCTCTTATCCTCAACTTGCACATCCGCTCGCTGATCGCCGTGAAGCCGAACACGCGATCCTGCATCTTGCCCCGCACAATAAAGCCGGTACCCAGCTTCTTGTCCTTGCCGCCGCTCAGAAAAAACCGGGAATCGGTCTGCCGACCTGGCCAGTCGAGCACCTGCTCCTCCTCCAAGCACACCTCCTGCAGTGCCACAACATCGAAGTTGCGAGGTTGCAACTCTTTCGCCAAAGCGAATTCGAAACCCAGAAAGTTTAGAGACCTGCAGTTCCAAGAACCGAGTCGCCAATCGGTGATCTGCTTTTTAATGGGCTTCTGCCGTTTGTTCCGGATCTCCAATCTTCTTGCCATTCGCGATCCTCCCTTTTCGGTAGGCAGCCTTATCAGGGCCGCGCTACCTAGTCTCGGGGCGACGAGTTCGCCTAAGAGCTACCGAAACTTAGCTCCGGTTTTCTCTCGCTACCGTAACGGGGGCTTTTGTCTCGAAGCCTAACGGTCTTCATACCCGGAAGCGAACGTAGCAGCAAAACATAAATTTGCTGCTTTGGAGTTGTGTGCTTTTGCGCTACCGAAACCACTTTTTAAATTTTCAACAATTTCAAAAACTTTTGCGACTTTTTTTTCCAGAAAATTTTGCACTTCCGGGTCTTGGGGCCAGAATATTCCAGTGGCTCTCAATAATTCCGGCTGGCCTGCCTCCGCTTGGTCTACTCCTAGCTCCAGGCTAGCTGCTTTTCGGCCAACTGCTTTTGGGCCTCCAGGTCATCTGATTCCCGGTCCAGTTTGTTGTTTACTCCTCGGCGTCCAACGATAGATTGATTTCCCAGGTTTGACCGAGCGGGCTTATATTGGCTTAGAATGGAGACGGATGCCCCGCCCCTTTGCGCCGGTTATCCCATTCCTACGTCATTCGCTTTTTTAATGCACTGGTGGGGATGGGAAGTCGTAAAGGCAGCATTTTTGCCAACGATTTTCATTCCATCGTCATCGTTCGAACCGACAACATCGTAGCAGCAGCAGCGGAAAAAACAACGACTGGAGGAAATCAAGAGCGAGCTCCGAGAAGAAGAAACACGCCAGCATGTGCGTGAAATTGCTGCCAAAATGACGTCGAAGGAGAAAAACAAGGCCTACTTGGATGGACGCTCGAGAAGATGGCCACAAGAATCAACTTCTGCTGCAATGCAACAAAACGGCGCTATTCAGGGCCAACGAAAAATTCACGAAAGAGTTATTGTTTTAAATGATTCATGCACTGCTTTTGATGCATTTTTATAGCTTTTGACGCTTGGCGTTTAAATTAATTGAAATATTTTCCCCCAAACAATTTCCATTTAAAAAAATAGAACGAATATTAACAATCAAACGTCAAACGATCGCAGTTTGCCAACTTATGAGGTTGCGGCCAATACTGTCAAAATGGCCATTTTCATAACCAGTATCGAAAAACATGAATTTTGATACCCATATTGTCCAAAATCGTACGGTTCGGTAAATGTCCACTCGGGAGTACCTACCTGAGGGCACCGGCCACTCCAGGTTGTGGCCAATACTTTTTAAATGGCCATTTTAATTACCAGTATCAGAAAACCAAGAAGTTTGATACCCATATTGCCCAAAATCGTATGGTTCGGTAAATGTCCTCCAAGGAGTACCTCCCTGAGGGCACCGGCCACTCCAGGTTGTGGCCAATACTGTCAAAATGGCCATTTTAATTACCAGTTTCAGAAAACCAAGAATTTTGATACCCATATTGCCCAAAATCGTATGGTTCGGTAAATGTCCTCCCGGGACAACCTCCCTGAGGACACCGGCACTCCAGGTTGTGGCCAATACTATCAAAATGGCCATTCTAATTACCAGTACCAAAAACCAAGAAGTTTGATACCCATATTGCCCAAAACCGTATGGTTTGATAAAGTTCTCCCCGGGACAACCTCCCTGAGGGCACTGGCCACTCCAGGTTGTGGCCAATACTGTCAAAATGGCCATTTTAATTACCAGTTCCAGAAAACCAAGAATTTTGATACCTATATTGCCCAAAATTGTATGGTTCGGTAAATGTCCTCCCGGGACAACCTCCCTGAGGGCACCGGCCACTCAAGGTTGTGGCCAATACTTTTAAAATGGCCATTCTAATTACGAGTACTAAAAACCAAGAATTTTGATACCCATATTGCCCAAAATCGTATGGTTCGGTAAATGTCCTCCCGGGACAACCTCCCTGAGGGCACCGGCACTCCAGGTTGTGGCCAATACTGTCAAAATGGCCATTTTCATCACCAGTATCAAAATCCAAGAAGTTTGATACCCATATTGCCCAGTCTCGTATGGCCTTCCATCGGAACACCCCTGAGGGTTCTGGCCACTCCGTGTCTTGTGGCCAGAATATTCCGGCTGGCCTGCCTCCGCTTGGGCTGCTCCAGGCCAGCTGCTTTTCGGCCAACTGCTTCTGGGCCTCCAGGCCATCTGCTTCCAGGTTGTTGTTCACTTCTCGGCGTCCAGCGATAGAATGATTTTCTTGGGCTGATCGAGCGGGGTTTAGGGGGAGAGGGGGTAATATGCACCCCCGGGGCAAAATGCACCCCTTGCTTTTCTCGGTATTTGGAAGAATTTTCCGGGAAAAAATCATAGAAATTGGAAGCTTAACATTGCTCAACCATGCTTGTAAAATTTGAGCATCGTAGTATAAAAACAGCTTAAGTTATTTGCAAAACTTTAAAATGTTGTGTTTTCATCTAATTTTCATTGAACTTTCATTGTGATTTTTGGACAATATAAAAGCATTTATGGATAATGTAAGTGTTGAGGTATATAGTATTTGCCATAATCTTCATTATTCTTTAGATAGATGAGTCTAAAAAATCAAAAAATGAATTTTTAATTAAATTTTCTGCAAAAAGCGTGGTCGGGGCAAAATGCACCGCTGTGAAGCTCCTTTGTAAAAACAGTGGTGACATCTAGTGGTGACTAGTGAAAACTGCTTTTACCCGGTGCATTTTGCCCCATGTTGTCGTGCATTTTGCCCCGTTGTTGTAGTGCATTTTGCCCCAATGTTGTGGTGCATATTGCCCCGCATGGTTGTTTGAAATCAATCAAAAATGTTTTTGGAAATTTGATATAGAGAATTTGCAGCAAAGCTAAAAGACACATGTCGCCACCTATGAACAAATAGCGTAAACCTATGATTTTTTGAAAAAATGTGTTTTTTCCTTCAGATACAACATTTTTACAAAACTTATGCCGGATTCGGATGAGAAAAATTATTTTCAACAGTTTGGTGTATAGAGAATTTGCAGCAAAGCTAAGGACGCGTGTCGCCACCTATGAACAAATAGCGTAAACCTATGATTTTTAGAAAAAATGTGTTTTTTCCTTCCTAATCAACATTTTTATAAAACTTATGCCGGATTCGGATGAGAAAAATTATTTCCAACAATTTGGTGTATAACTTTCCAATATTTGTTTGATTTTTCTATGAGAAAACTGTAGATTTAGAAAAAGATAGTAATTTGGACTATTTGGCAAGAAAGTCTGTCAAAAATCAATACAAATTGTTGAATATACGTTAACACATCTGTTATCAACTATATAACGGTTTATTTCATTGATATATACGGGGAAACTCATTTTTTCGTGTTCCAAAACATGTTTTTTAAAGAAAAAGGTCACAAATTGTTGCGCGCCCAAAAGTTGATGTTCATTATTTTAAAGCAAAAAATTTTTCTCGTCTTTTGCAACTAGTTTCATGAAGATTGATGCAGGGAATCATGAGAAATAAGCGATTTTGTTCTTTAATCGACAGAAAGGCATACGACTTTAGGCAAGTAACCTCATTTTGGCGCCACCTACATTTGAAACGCAGTCGCGCTGCAAAACCTCAATAACTTTCCAATATTTGTTTGATTTTTCTATGAGAAAATTGTAAATTTAGTAAAAGATAGTAATTTGAACTATTTGGCAAGAAAGTCTGTCAAAAATCAATAAAAATTGTTGAATATACGTTAACACACTTGTTATCAACTATATAACTATTTATTTCATTGGTATATATCGGGAAACTCATTTTTTCGTGTTCCAAAACATGTTTTTTAAAGAAAAAGTTCACAAATTTTTGCGCGCCCAAAAATTGATGTTCATTATTTTAAAGCAAAAAAATTTTCTCGTCTTTTGCAACCAGTTTCATTAAGATTGATGCAGGGAATCATGAGAAATAATCGATTTTGTTCTTTGATCGGCAGAAAGGCATACGATTTTAGGCAAGTAACCTCATTTTGGTGCCACCTACATTTGAAACGCAGTCGCGCTGCAAAACCTCAATTTTCGAACAATTTTGAGGTTTTCTAAGACTTTTTTCACATGGATGACGAAGAATAATAGTTGTTTTAGAACATCGAACAAAATTCTTCCACAGTAATGCTGTTATGGTTGAGAAATCACAGTTTTCCCTTAGGGGGTGCATATTACCCCCTCTCCCCCTATATTGGCTCGAAATGGTGACGGATGCCCCGCCTTTTTGTGCCGGTTATCCCAAACCTCACCATTCGCTTTTTGTTTCAACTGTGTGGAAAATTCCACGCAACAGTGCCTTGTTGCGTCGCAGACCTCTTCCCCAGTACCAAGCATGCAACATTTTCGTAACGCGCGACATTTTTCGCCTCACCAGAATAGAGCCCTTAGGACAAAGTTCTTTGTCAATAATGGCAAACGGTTACTAAATCTCTAACGTTTCGCTTAAAAGGTCATTCCTATCCATATTGTTTTGTAGGGAAGTATCTTGTTAAATATTCCGGTCAACGACCCTGATATTTACAGAAACCAAATGAATACCAATGAAAAGTATTTATTTGAAAAAAAAAAAAAACTTTACGATTACATTTACACAGATTTCAGTTGGAGTTCATTTCACCGTGATCGGTGATTTATTAGCTGTTATGTTTAAAATTCAGTTGAAACGTGATCACGATACATCCGGAACTTAACTGTCATATAATTCGTTTAATGGAAACTGACATTTCTTGACTTTTTTTTGATAAGGTCCTATAAACAAATGTAAACAGTGAGTGTATCCCTTTCACACCTTATGTCAAAGTCCATCGGAGTAAGCGGGATACACTCAATGTTTACATTTGTTTATAGGACCTTATCAAAAAAAACTCAAGATTTCTTTCAAAATATCAAATTCCGCTCTCAAACTATGCACATAATTAAACGGCCATAAATTACCATTCTGCTCCAACTTCGCACACTTTGATCTCTACGCAAATGAGAAAGCAGTCGAAATTAGCCGTCGTCAACCACGCCGCCACCGGCAGGCTTTGTTTAGCTTAAAATTTCCCGGTTTCGCGTTTCGCGGGCAATCAAAGTTCACGCTTCTATCGCAAAATCCCGACTGGCTGGCGGTTGGTTGATTCGTTGTTCACAATCAATTCGATCAAATTTTGCATCTGTAACTGAACATATTAATTTGCTCGGCTCAAACCGTATAATTTAATTTCCTAGCCGAAATTAGAACGTGCGGATTGTGTGCGCACATTTCCACAATAGCTTTGCGAATATATTTGTGACAGCGCTTTTTTTCTGGTGGGGTTAATCTCGTAAACCGAAAAGGGTGACATTTCCCACAACCTCTTGCACAGCCCATAAGGGTGGCTCAAATTTTACTTTTTGCCTTCCATTACAGCGCTGAATTGTATGGGTAAACTGAACATAAATGAGCTGGACGGACTCGAGCTGCGTAAGAGAACAGCATTTTCTATGCGATTTCATATGAGAAAAAACATATTTGAGCACTTCTGCCATTTTTCTGATTCATTCCAACATCATTAACGTAGATTCCAACTTCTTGTGCTAAATTAAGTATCATCATCTGAGGCGAAGTTTAGAAATTAACTATTTTTGTTGCTGCTCTATTCAAAACCAATCACAAATATCCAAACTGCACTACAAGGCTAAAACAGCTGTCCCAAATTGGCCTATGTGTCCCGATTCACCCCAGATGACGGTATGTACAATATCAAAGTCTTTAGCGTTCTGGAACTCTGCAAAGGCACTCTAAAATTTGAGAAATCTGTCCCATAAAAAAGATGGGAATTTTTTTGGTTAAATACACCATCAAATTTACATAATTTTTACTATTCCGTTAAAAAACTATCTGACATGTTTTATTCGTTTGGCGTGTTCTAAGTATTATCAACAAATTAATATTGATGAAAATTGTGGGTTCGTCACACTTTTGCTTCCCAAGAGGCAGCCACCACTCGATCGGAAAAGAGCCAAACGGAAGAGATCTCATTTTTTTCTGGTCCATATATCATACTTCGTTTCCTCGCGAGACTGGGCCACTTTCGGCTCCAGTAGACCTGGTTAGCACACATTATGGAACTATTAAAAATCATTCAACCCCAGTCAACGCACAATGTATTGCAGTAATGCCTGTTTGTTGTTTTGCAGGGAGCCGATTGCTCGATCTCGACAACATATCCAGCTTCATCCGGCAATGGAAAACCTCGAAAGAAATGAAAATTTTTAGCACCTGAAAGCACAACTTCGACCACTCCGATGCGATGCAAAGTTACTGTGGCTTCGTCGTGCTCCAATTTTAATTTTTGTGTAATTCCGCTTGATCGAAATCGCATATAAAATCGCTCCGTCCGTCGATTTTGTGGTTTTCGGACTTCCAGAGTTTGACCGTCTGTGGCTGGGAGGTCTTCCCCCATCAGCTCCCAGGCTTTTCTCGCAACACTTCTTTTCGCACACTGCATCATCGCGTTTTGGTTCACAAGAGCAACAAGAGAAGTTGCGCGGAAGCTCGAGCCACCCGCGCCGCGATCCGAAACGAAACCGACAAACAAAATAACCGCGGCGGCCGACCACAGGCATCGCCATCACAGCCAGTGAAATGGAAAACCACTATTTGGAATGAAAAGCGAAGAAATAACATCAAGGTCAATTAAATTATTGAAATTTCAAAACCAGCAGCAGTAGCAGCACCCACACCGCAAATCGAGGTTCAACTGATTTTTGCTGGGATTTTTTCCTGTACAGAAGGGCATTGTATTGTTGGTATCGTTTGGCTTCGTTTAGCTTTCAGGCTAAGATAATAAGGTTTTTTTTCAATTATTGCATTGAGAAGGGTGAGAAATTTCAACTTTTTTAATCGATGAAACTAAAAAGTGGATTTGCCGAAAGCGGGTAAACCGAACGTTTCAATTAGCTTAACTTTCTTGAAGATGATGCAAAATTGTATGTTGACGGAGAAGCAAAATTATGTTATGCTTCGAATTACAAAGGGACCATCCACAAACCACGTGGACAATCGCAATTTCATATCTTAAAAGTTATGAAAACGTTAGCGCGAGAACGCCAAGGTAGTGCTGTTGAGCGAAGAATTTGTTTTTTTTAGAGCTAATATTTTAATTATATAGCATAGCACAACAGGAAAAAAGAAAAGTGAAAACAAAACTAACGTAAGGTAAATGTCCCATATATGTATGCAAAAACAGCAAGCAGCAAACGCAAGGCCAGTTATGTTGAGATAACAACCACTGCCCCCTCTTTTAGTTGCGCTACTGCGCTCGACATGAGTGACGTGCTCTTCCAGCTGTCACAGTCTGTTTATATGAATAAAAAGTCTTTTTCAACCGCTTTGACTGTACGCACGCGTTTTCGTCGTTCCTCCTGTAAGCCATCCGAAACCTCTTGAGGTTATGGGCCCAGGTCGTTTCAAGTCCGGGTAGTTTTTCGCAAGTTGCAAGTTTTCGCGATGTCGGAGGGAGCAGTCCGTGAAGACCGGTACCATGTCGCGTTGTTCGACGGTACAAATTACGCGTCCTGGAAGCTGAGAGTTCGGGTACTCCTAGAGGAGTATGAACTCTGGGACTGCGTGGAGAGTGACGTGGGCGAGATCCCTGAGATCGTCGTGAAGCCGGAAGATGCCCCGGCGGCCCAGACGGCGAAGCAGAATCGACGGGAGCTGGAGCTCAAGCGGCGGCGGAAGTGCAGGCGTCTCCTGATCGAGCGGATCCACGACTCGCACCTGGAATACGTGCACGACAAGGTCTCGCCGAAGCAAATCTGGTGTACGCTGCAGGATGTGTTCCAGCGGAAGAGCATGCACCTGAAACGCCAGATTGTTGGCATGCGGTTCGAAAGCGGACGGCTGGCGGATCATTTTCTGCGTTTCGACCGGCTGGTCCGGGAGTTCCGTGGAACCGGTGCTGTGATGGAGGAGCTGGATGCAGTTTGCCATCTGCTGCTGAGCTTGGGGACGGCGTTTCCGGCGGTTGTGACCTCCATTGAAACCATGGCGGAGGATAACCTCACAATGGAGTTCGTGAAATGCCGGCTGCTGGACGAGGAAACAAAGCAGCAAGGCATGGGCGAACGAGAGAGCGAGATGGCTGCATTTTACGGCGCGAGACAGCAGAAGAAGTTGCGCTGTTTTTCGTGCAAGAAGGAAGGCCACAAAAGTGTCGACTGCCCAGCGAAGAAGAAACAACATAGTGAGAGTGCGAATGTTGCTGGCTCGAGCGAGCGCAACAGTGTTTGTTTTGTTGGTGTGCGCGGTGCTGAGCCGCAGAAAAAGCAGCGGCAAGTGAAGTGGTTCCTGGACTCGGGAGCGTTCGATCACCTGGCGCGGGATAAACAGCTGTTTACGGACCTGCGCCGACTGTCGGAGCCGATCGAGATCGCCGTGGCCAAGAATGGCCAGTCTGTTGTTGCGGAGCACTGCGGTACTGTGAAGATGACGGCGTTTGTGAATGGACGATCGATTGAGTGCACCGTGAAGAACGTTTTGTTTACGCCGCACCTGCGGCACAATCTGCTGTCTGTTGTGCGGATCGAAAAGGCCGGAATGCGAGTTGTGTTTGACAGCGGAAAAGCTCAGATTTACCGTGGAAACGAGCCGATCGTGTGTGGTGCTCGTCGGAACAGTTTGTACGAGATGGATTTTCGTACTTTCGATCCTGAAAAGTTGTTGTTGTGCGATCGTGCACAAAAAGAGCATAATTTGATTGCTCTCGCTGAATGTTACATGGTGTCAACCCCGAAGCAGATCGTTGGCAGAAAGTGCAAGAAAACGATCGTTTGCGACACGTGCGGTGCAGGTAAACAAACACCGTGTGGAACTTGGGTTGTACCCAGTCGGAAAGATGTCGGGTACGAAGCCGGTGAACGGGTTGAAGTCGGGCTGGAAAGAAAGCAGCAGCATTTGGTGCGTCCGATTGCTGCCGATGCCGATGAACCTGGTGGTGATCCCGCTGAAGAAGAATTTGGCCGTTTGGACGAAGAACCTGAAACTGAGCCGAATGATCGAGAAGAAGAAGAATCCGGAACAGCTGGTGCGGATGCAGAACCGGGCCGTGGATGCGGATTCGCCTTGTTTGCTACGAGTTACATCGACAACATCACGCAAACGATTGCTGAGAGGACGAAACCGGACGAGGTGATTGATTCGTTGGGGTGCAATAAAAATTGTTCTGTGACGATGCTCCCCACTGGTCGCACACCGGTCACCTGCAAGTGGAGTCGTTGGAAGCGAGGTGACGGAGTTGTGGCTGACAAGTACGAGGCGAACCGGAACGTGCCGGCTGCTGATTTCGTTGGATCATCAAGAAGAAAAACGCGCAGCCAGTTGGACTTCAGCAGGGGAACGCCCCGAGGTGTTGGCTGCGTCGATTGCTGTGTGGGAGTGTAGACGGGATGCTTCGGATTGTCCGGAGAGTTGGAGCTACTGTTTTTGTAGTTGAGATGGTGCTGTGGTTGAGCAGGGGTGTTGAGATAACAACCACTGCCCCCTCTTTTAGTTGCGCTACTGCGCTCGACATGAGTGACGTGCTCTTCCAGCTGTCACAGTCTGTTTATATGAATAAAAAGTCTTTTTCAACCGCTTTGACTGTACGCACGCGTTTTCGTCGTTCCTCCTGTAAGCCATCCGAAACCTCTTGAAGTTAGTCCCACACATAAGGCTACGACGTCAGCTGTGTGCTATCTTGTGACATAGACCATTTTGGTCGAAAATGAGTCAATGATGACGTTTTGCTATACTTAACACACACTACAAGATGCTTTAACCCGATTTTGGAAACTCGCTTCCGTTTCCCGGATATCGCAAAAAACACTTGTGACATAGACCAATTTATCATCAAAATGATCGTGCAATCTTTTGTTTTTGAAAATATACTGGTTAAGTCGGTTAAACTATTGATTTAAGCCTATTTTAGTTTGTATAGGAATTCTGTGCAAACTTGTGACACGTGGTACAATTTTACTTTCAAAACACACTTGTGACACGTGCTTTTCAGATTTTTGTTTACATAATTTACTGTATCTTTTAACTGGTGTAACCAAATTAGTTGAAACTTGGAGCGTTTGTTAAGCGATAGTATACGAACCGATTGCTTCAAAAGGTTTGGCTCTACCATTCATAGTTTTGAAAATATTTATCATCAAACATTAAAAATCGATTTTCTCGAATAGTACTAAATGGTCGTTGTCACAAGATAGCACACAACTGACGACGACGACGACGACGAACGACGACGACGTATTAAGTTTTTTTTAATCAAACTGCATCTCTTACACAGAAATAATTAAAGGACTTAAAAAACTAAAACTATCATGATAAATGCAAAAAAGCAATCCACTTTAACGACCCCCGGGTATTTTGTGGTCTCTGTTGCCAGTTTCTGCTCATTTCTAGGCGCCCGAAGGTTATGCGCGGTGAGTCACCAAAAACCTCTTTTACACAAATGGATCGACGTTTTACTTCCCCATCCGATAGAAGGCATGGTCTGGCAAATCTCGTCTCGAAAAACGCCACCGAGTCCGGCTGGGATTGAACCCAGGCCTTACTGGGGTGAGAGACTACCACGTTAGCCACTACACCACCGAACCCGGCCTAAATGCAAGTAAAAATTGAAAAAATAGAAAAATAATATGAAACAAGAAAAGTCAAGCACTTTGTATAACAAAAGTTGTTTAAAAGTGTCTTTAAAAAATTAGAAGGTAGAGGGATAAAGTAATAAAAATAAACTGCAAAGATGTGTTTACCGATTATTCTAGATGGGCTGTCAGCTCCTTTTATATCATATCTATGTCAAATTAAACATTTCATTCAAATCACTGTTTATTTAGCACATAATGCGTTGAACGTTTGTTTCACACGTGTAATTTAGTACACTGCACGCCGTCACGCGTGCAGCAAAGAGGTCATTAATGACATTCTCTGCTAACATATTGCTTATACAATAATTGGAATTGACGGCAGATTCAAACTATAAAAAGTCTAGCATGAGGAAGAAATAGTTCATACCATTTAAAGCAATTTGCACAATTTACATAAACAGCAGCCACTTGCAGCTCATTCGACCCGGAACGCAACCCGCCTGGGATGATGACCATGAAAGATTAGACTTACATGAACGTTAAAGGAGTCTTCACTCGTCTTGTTAAGGAGTCCCTTTCGCATCACTTAACGTGATTGGAAACCGCGTGCGGGTCTCACATGATACCGGCCGAGGCTCATTGATAAATCAATCAAGCATTTCCCTCTGCGCCCTACGACGAAGGCATGGGGTCTCCTCATTGTGGAGTCATCCCAGTGAAGGAATTCTACAAGCACATCTTCTTATGCAGCCAGCTTCCTTTAAAACAGTTATGAATGCGGTCGATCGGTCTGTCGTTGGATGGTCGTCGGCATGCTGACAGCAAGCGAAAGCAGAATACGATCGTACATTAAGCGGAGGAAAGCTGCTAGTTTGTTCAGTGCATATTTTTTATAACCATTTTTGTTGAAAAATAATCATTACCAAAAATGATGTTTTGATTTTTTAAAGTACATATGAAGATATAATGTAACAACTTAAAATTTATTTCCAATCGATATCATAGCTCGTTCGATTGGGTGTACTATGTCAACATTTGGTGCACTTCCCCTATGCTGAGCATAGCACCGGCACTACCAAGATTATGCTGAAAGCTATGTGATGCTGTTGAAGAGATATAATGGAGATGTGCCTGTTTAGTGTGTACATACATTGCGCCAGATTCAAGGTAGCCAGTAGTAGCACATTGAGTAAGTTGCAATGGGAGTTTTTTTCCTACAGGGAAGCCATCGAAGCCAGTCCAATCGTGTGCTTCGATCCCTATTCAGTGGAACGATGAGTGGACATCTCTCCCATAGGCAGCAAGCAACAAGCAAGTAGCTACATTTCATTCACACGGACCGGCCACCTTGACTCGGTCGTCTTTTGAAGTGGTGACGGTGACACAACAGTGGACTAATAGCCGACAAACTTATTACTCTTCTCTCTCAACCCTTTGTGGGGAGCCTCTATTATTCAGAACGCGTCCATTCAGCTGCCAGTCTTGCGAACACAATATTCTCGGTTCCAATCTAGCTCCATTTGCTTCATCAATGTGCGCTAAAATCCATCTTCGTGTTCATTCACTGTGTCTGCGGTGACGTTTGATGACAACATTGGCTTTGATATTTTTATTTTTGATTGGTTTGATGATGTACCGACCTATTACTCCTGCTTGGCTTAGTGGTTAATTTATTGACTCCAAGAACGGTTTTGATTTGCACTTTTACGACACTGAACGCGCGAATCTACCCGGGTTCAATGGATTAGCAGTGAGTGTGAAATTACATAAAACCATATCGATTACGATCCATCGGCGATCGTCAAAGGTGTCGTTAAATGAGCATTTTCAATTGATCTTAAAAATCAAGTAGAACGAGCCACGTAGCCCAGTGGTAACGCTTCCGCCTCGTAAGCGGTAGATCGGGGTTCAAATCCCGGTTGGACCAACACAACTGGCGATATTTTCCCTTCTGGATTCGATTGCTTAGTAAAGGGAAAGTAGTGTATCGTCACAAACTGGACCTTATCAAGACACCTTAGAAAGACAACCTATGGAATGTTAACATTAACCTTAACATGTTAACATTAAGTTGATTAACACCTAAACTCCCAAGCTCGAAAAAAGGGGGAATTTCCATACAAATTCCCCCTTTTTCTCGAGCTTGGGAGTTTAGGTGTTAATCAACTGTCACTAAATCCGCTTTGTAAATGCCGGCCCCGATACTCTTCACGAGTGTTCCCCTCAGGAGCAGGAAAAGATTTACTTTACGACTGGGCGAGAGGCAACCACGCTTACCCCTACACCACGGGTCCCGGCTAAAAAACATAAAGACTTTAAATAATAATTATGGAGAAAGATTGCATCAATATTTTAAGGAAATCGGCGGAAAAAAAACGAAATTAATAATCAGTTTGCCCAAATTTTGTGCTGTTCGAAAAAAAAAATAAGCTTATTGCACTCCTAGAAACAGGTATACGAGTTCTTTTAATGCAACATTGTGATCTTGTCCAACTTTAAATGCACAACTTCACAAAAATTTCAAAGTACATAAAAACTTGCACTCACATAGTTAAAGAAACATGTTCACGATGCAAAATTTCAAAAAAAAATTTTCGGTTTGTTCTAGAGGTCGTATCGAGGTGCTCCGATTTGGATGAAACTTTCTGGGTTTGTTTGTCTATACATGAGATGAACTCATGTCAAATACAAGCCCTCTACGACAAAGGGAAGTGGGTTAAAACGGGCATTGAAGTTTGAGGTCCAAAACACATGAAAAATCTTAAAATTGCTCGCATTTCCGTAAAACTTCATCAATTTCAACTCTCTTAGATGCATTCGAATGGTCTTTTGAAGCCCTTCAAAATGTGCTATAGACATCCAGGATTGGTTTGACTTTTTCTCATATCTTTTGCAAATTACTGTTAAAAATGGATTTTTTTAAAACCTTAATAACTTTTGGCAACAGCCTCCAACACCCATACTCCCATAGGTCAAAAGTTAGGGAATTACATGGACTATAAGCCTATGGTATTAACTTTTTGGCCAATCGCAGTTTTTCTCATAGTTTTACGATTTTTCTAGAACAAACATTTTACAACGTTAGTTTTTGCCCTGTAGGCCAAGAAGACGGCATTTTTTGGTCTCAATTTTGTCATATTCGGAATCCTCAGACAATTTCACGTAAGTTAGAAGTATTGGAGTTGTAATTTTGATTTAAAAAATAATTAAATAAAACATTTTTGAAAAAAGAAATAGATCTTATTTACCCTATGATCAATACGTCAAATGCTGTATCAAGTAGGCGAAATCCTGCTTTACCCCCAATCCAACAAATTGTTAAAAAATATTTTAATTAATTCTAAATGGCATTTTTTCCAATCAAATTCTAAATTCCAACACTTTATCTAATGTAAAATTTTCTGAGGATTCCGAATATGACAAAATTGAGACCCAAAAAGTGCCACTATGGTGGCCTACAGGGCAAAAACTAACGTTGTAAAATGTTTGTTCTAGAAAAATCGAAAAACTATGAGAAAAACTGCGATTGGCCAAAAAGTTAATACCGTAGGCTTATAGTCCATGAAATTCCCTAACTTTTGACCTATGGGAGTATGGGTGTTGGAGGCTGTTGCCAAAAGTTATTAAGGTTTTAAAAAAAATCATTTTTAACAGTAATTTGCAAAAGCTATGAGAAAAAGTAAAACCAACCCTGGATGTCTATAGCACATTTTGAAGGGCTTCAAAAGACCATTTGAATGCATCTAAGAGAGTTGAAATTGATGAAGTTTTACGGAAATGCGAGCAATTTTAAGATTTTTCATGTGTTTTGGACCTCAAACTTCAATGCCCGTTTTAACCCACTTCCCTTTGTCGTAGAGGGCTCATATTTGGCATGAGTTCATCTCATGTATAGACAAACAAACCCTGAAAGTTTCATCCAAATCGGAGCACCTCGATACGACCTGTTTCACATCGGTGAAAAACTCGCTCTTAAGTAAACCAAAACTTAAAAAAAAAAAAAACAACATATTTCAAAGTAGATTCCATCAGGAGAAAATGTGGATGCGGATTTGTTCTCTGCTAGACTGTGTTATTTGAAAAATGTACTGTTTAGCACTTTCCATCCGCCAACCCGTCGCTGGCAACAAACTGAAATCACGGACAGCTTCCGTTGTTCGAATCTATCACCGAACCAGTCTGTAGAAGCTGATCAAAAAACAACAAGCATCGATTAGATATGGCACGTATGTCGCACTTTCCCTTTCTCCGGCCACCGTCATTAATGCATTTCCGCGCAATCGTCGAACAATCTCCGGAAAGTGATCAATTTTTAAGTTATGCCCAAGCAATCCGACCGTAAGTACGAATTGCAAGCAATACATCGCTGACGTGTGACGACAGCGCGTAACCTTCGTTCTATCTTGTCATTTTGTCGCCATTATTTCAACAAGTGCTGTGTCTCACTCTAAGGCTTTTTGAAATATAAGCGGGGATTTGCAAATAATTACTCCGGTCAGAAGTATTTTGGAATATGCAGTCCAATCAATCGACATTTTTGTGACAGTCACTTACAAGATCATTTGACTCTCACCACAAATTCTAGGCAGAATTCGTTTGTTTGACGATTGATCATATCTCGGATTTGTTTTCAAAAAGACGTAAGATCCATTTGTAACCAAGGACCTTTTTGCATCGGTATTCGACCTACTTACGAAAATCCAAAAATTCTTGAGATTGTTCATCTACACGTCCTTTATTCAAGTACCCAAAACTAAAAATAAATGAAATTTTATTTCAATTTGGAGAAAAACGAAAATTATGGTGGCTCATACGACTTTTTGAAAACTCACCCAAGGTATGGCCCATGACTGCATTTAATTGATTGCTGTCACCACACTTCATCTCATAAGCAAGAAAATGATAGGAAAAGTGAGAAAGAGAAAGAGCATTGGCAGTCGCACCGCCCGACTGTTTAAGTGTTGAGTTCGGCATGCTTTCGTGTCAACTGACGGTCGTATTCAAAAGCCGATCATGGCAGGCGAGGTTACCGATCCTTTTTCAAGTCACATGTTACTGTTTACATGTTTGGTTTATACTTATGAATAAAATCCTTGCATATGTAGAATTAGCAGAATAGTCAGGCAAAATAAAACTTATTTAAAAATATATATTTATAAACTAAAACATCGAAATGCGTTTTCCTAGAAACGTACATGTGTCAGGGAAGCTCAATGTAGACGATTTACGCTGTTCCGCCCGGTATCTGCTCGTATGTCGTCGTTAATGTAGTTATTATTAAGCATCACAGCTAGATTGAAGCCGCGACGTAGACCCCAAGATTTGTGCCCGGTACAACAGTCATATAATCTAGATCAACCCACGAAGCTAAGCAATGATCGCAATTCCGCGGCAAAATACCTTTGGAGGTGTATGTGTTGAACGAGAGCTGATCGCTTTTTGTACTCTATCCACTTGCTCATCTATGTTGCCTTCCGGAATGATCAACTCAACTCACAGCAGCTGGTGTTACTGCTGTTTGGTTTTCCGTACTGGCCAGAGCATGCATCAATTTATTTGATTACAGTTACCGTACATTAAAATGAGTTTACCTACGTTTATGACTTGAAAAATTGAAAAAGGTATAAATTGCTAGATTTAAAGAGAAGATTTTTTTTTCGTTTATGCTTCACTTTCTGGCGATAAATTCAGTCATCTGGTCGTACAATAACAAAACGATGGACGGCTCTAAACGATGCGAGTGAAGTGCCTAAAGAGTCCATCGTCCAGAAGAAGTGGCCACAAACCTGCCCGCCCAAAGACCTGAACATGGCTAGCCTAAGACGCTAATCAAAGGGAAGCTATAAGCCGTATCAATACGCTTATCTCCTCTTTCTCTCTCACTTTCATGGTCGGTGTTATATTTCTAATAAAACACTCCGATCATCTCTAATGAAGATGTTTTCGAATCAACGATTAGGGCGCCTATTTAGGTTGACGCGCGTGGAGCTACACAGCTGCTCCACTAAGCATGGATAAATGGTCTTACAATCAACATAGATATTTTACGGGGGCAACCATTAAATTACTCCCAAGATTGCTTTCGCTGCAGCTATAAGATGGGCTGACGGTTTTATAACTTAATAAATGTAGTTCAGTGAAATCTTTCAACTATCGGCGAGTGATCACTGATCATCTTAATTGTTCCAAGTATGTGTTTTACCTCGGAGAAAATTCTTTAGACGCTCAACATAACGATGCCACTGTCCTCTCTTGTATTTAAGCTTGCAGGTTTTCCTATCTAGTTAGCCTAAGAGAGCACAGAGGTATCGATAAACTGACGTTTTCTCTTTTTAAAAATTTATTTTATAAATCGCTCGTTCGACAACTTTATGGGCTAGATTAAAACAGTCCGGCTTTTCAAGTGACGAGAACTTGACGCCAACTGATCCATTACACCGACCAACAAAAGTTCTGCGCAGGCTCAACTAAAGGGAAAGCATGAAATTTAGGGTCCCTAAAACACGCGCACTTTGAATTTTTCAAAAATATTTAGGAAGGGCCGAATGGTTTTTCTTCAAAATTGTATGGAGAATTAGTGTTGTTCGCTACTCCCACATCAAGGCTGTATATCGAAAAAAAAGATGCCATGCTCCCACATATTGCATGCAATTTTTTGCATGTATGCAACAGCGATGAACCGCCCTAATTCTCCAGACAAACTTTGGAGAAAAACCATTCGGGCCTGTCTAATTATTTTTTTTTATTCAAAGTGTACGTGTTTCTGGGAACCCCAAACTTCATGCTTCCACACAAGTTGAGCCTGCGCAGTCAATTTTGTCATTTTTTGTTGGTCAGTGTTATTTAAGGGGTGCATCTTGCTTGAACATTCAAATTAGTCTCTATTTCAACCTGATTGCAGAAGCGCTTTAATAATTAGAGCATCTTCACAAAGCAGGAAAGGCTTCCAAACTAGTTCAGATCTCAAACAAGGTGATCATTAAAACATTAGGGTTTGTACCATCGACCGTGAGAAGCATGCGTGTATCTAATAGCCGATCATGGTAATGAGTGATAATTAGAAGTGTTTATTCAAATACTTTTATAAAGTAAGAGATCGAGGATAGGTATCTTCGTGAATCTCAACTTTATGGAATTTATCACATTGAATTCAATTTAACCGTAGATGGGTAGTTAATAAGCCAGTAATAAGGCGAATCCAGAATTTATTTGCGGTTTTGACTCCCTTCTTCAAATATTTGTTTATTTGTTAAATAAATATGCTTAATATAGACATCACACAGTCTTTTCAGACTGAATTTACTAACTAACAGGACAAACACAGAACACCCAGAGGAGATGGGCGGGAATCGAACCCGGGCCCCTTAGCATACATGAGGGATCGGCAGCCGAACCACCACGCCACGAGGTCCTCCTAATGCATGGAAAATACAAAAAAGTTGCTATTTGGAACAAGCAGAAACAAGATATTATAAACCGGGATAATCCATGGGAGAATTTTACGTAAAAAGCTTTTAATCATATTCATTTTAAAGAACATTTATGACTAAAAATATTCTTTCAGTGAAAATTGCAATTTTCAGAAGAAAAAATAACGTGTTTCTCTTATACTGAAAAATCAGTACCGTAAACCGGGGTGACTTTGATAGGATTTCAATTTGTTTTTGAAATATTTTCCAACAGGTAAGCTTTTTCTCAAGATTATTATTTTTAAAACATGTACTGGGGTAGGACACACAAAGTCCATGCACTATTTTGGAAAAAAACGTTTTTTCAATAGTCTTTAGAAAAATATTTACGTTCAAAATTCTAAGTTTTAATTCCGGGGTGACTTTAATAGTCATAGTTTTTCTTGTTAAAATCATATTTATGATGTTAACTAAGTTTATAAGCTTTTCAGCAAAATACATACAAATTTTAGGTAAAATTGTTAAAAAGTCGGAATTTTGCCTGAAATTTGTTAAAACTAGTTTTGTTTATAAAATTATTGATTTATATTGCATTTCATACTGAATTCGAAGCACGAATCACAAGTTTACACATTTTACATGAAATTTGTTCAACTGAAATTGTCTATAAATTTGGAGATATTTTTAATTGTGTTTCAAAAACACATATTATTTATTATTTACAAACTTATTTAACCTTCTCCTAGTGAAAAATTATCCAAAGAATCCGTAAATGCATTCAGTTTTCCGATTAAAAATCATGTTCATTGAGAAAATTATGACACTTTGAGAAAAAAATAATAATGACTTTCATCAACATTTTCTTAACTATAGTTAACTAACTTTTTAAACTTTTCAAAATTTTATGAAAAAATCTTCTTGAGATACTTTGAAATCTTCTCTACCACGGTCAGTATGTTTCTAAACCATTCCTTACGTATTTTAATTGTACTCTTCATTTTGCGGAAAAATTGCAAACCTTTCAGTCACCCCAGCTATCAAAGTCACCCCGTTTCACGGTACTTGAATATATATATTTTTCTAATATTTTGGAAAACCAAATAAAACGATCAATTCTGAATATATTCTCACAAGTACAATCCTCTTAAAGTCAATTAAACAAACCTAACTGTTTTGAGGTTTCTTTCAAGCCATGTGTTTGTAGTTTTTTTTTTCAAAACCTGAAGTCCAGAAGAGGCATGGAAAAAAACCCACTGTGAAATTGTTCTGGTTCCCTCTCTAATCATCTGCCGAAACTGCTAAACCTTTGGTTTGTTCGACTTCCATGCTTTTACGAACAATATAGAAACATACAGAGCTTTTCGGCACCTGTTAGAGGTAAACGTTTGAAATCAGAAAACAGACATTTCTGAAGCATCATGAGAAAAGGGTGGAAAGTGTCTGACCTGATAATTTTATCACACTAAATTAATCTTCTTAAGACTGTAAATGGCATCATGTATTATGTCAGCCATCGGTGTCTTGGCCTAAAAATATTGTAGAAATATTTTCTGGAAACATTTTACTCGGTTGAAGCTCAGTAAACCACAAATCAATGCTACCAGTCCAGTGGATGCTGTAATGATCTTTATTATTTCATCAAGTTTATTTTTTAAGAAATGGTTATTTACTACACTGAAATAAGAAAAAAGTACCAAATTCCTCAATTTTAGGAATTTTGCCTCCTTTTCTTATTAAGTAATCCAAAAAACCCAATTACTAAATAAGAAAAGGAGCCAATATTCCTAGAATTTAGGAATTCGGTACTTTTTTTTATTTCAGTGTAAGGTCACAGTGAAGAACTGCCGAAGGCCCTTAAAACGATAAAATGAAGGCCATCATTCAATTGCATTATGTTCAATTATGACGCCATCGAAAGTTAATGCGATTCTTCCAGACACCGAGTTTAATTGATTTCAAATGCGTGCTGGCTGAATGGGTCCATTTGCTCTTTATATTGATCGTACATTTATATTCCAATAAAGACACTGCTCTCCACGAAGAACTCCCTCGGGACGTTCGGAAATTGCAGTCTACATTTATTGAATCTCACCTTCGGTAGTAATTTTTATGTCCTTTAATTTGCTGCCCATGTCATTCCATTACCCATTACACGGAAGGAGACAATGGTATCGAGTGCATAGTGGTCTGACAGCTTCCATCAAAAAGTCTAATTTTGGATAAACATTTTTTATTTTCAAAAAATTAAGTTAAAATTAATATTTTGAACAATTCTTAACAGTTCCTTGTCCGATACTAAATGACACATGTACAGAGTACATCACTTCACCTTACGTACACATTTTCAACCGTATCGGTCTCATTGAACCTTAAATGAGGAATGAGGACTTTTTATTGGATTTTTTTTTGCTATTTTATCTTTTGCACACTTGCCAGTGACCGCAGCAGCCGCATTGGCATCAGCCGTTAGCATCACAGAGCTCCGCAGGAGATAAAAACAAAGAGCATGCTGGAAATATCACAGTTTATGTCACGACGGTCGGCGCATCCAACCGCAAGGTCTAAAAATTATCATTATTTTGCTCGATACTTAATTTTTTAGCTATAAATGCAAACGGTCTCTCTCTTCTCCGGCTCCTGACTTTGACCTTTGAAGGAAAGTTTAAATGAGATAAAAACTGACTGTGGGTAATCAAATTTAATTATGTTATGCTGCTCGTGCCGCCACTGGAACAGGCGCCAAAGTGCTTCTTAAAGATGGAGAATGTATATCAATTATGCGTGTACGTACATAGCTTCATCTTAAGATGGAAGGATCCTGTTATCTAACCAATAATCATTTAAGTGGAAAATTGTATTTTTATGCTATGTTCAAGCAAATTGTTTTTTGACTGAATATGTTCAAGAAAGTACTCAAACATTTTATTTGAAATTTACTTACACGCAGAAAAACCTTGTGCACGATCAGTCTGTACGAAGTTCGATTCAACAGTTTTTTTGTTGAATATGATCAACAAAAATTTTCGTTGAAATAAACCTCGTTTTTTTCAACAACTCAAAAGTTTTTTGTTGTTTTGAAAAAGTTGCATTGACTTTAGCGTTGATTCAACTAATATCTTGTTTGCAAATTAACAGTTTTGTTGATTCAAATATGCCTAATGTATCTGCGTGTATATTCGTCGGTAAATAAATAAACAAATAAAAAAATTATGTTATAAAAAACTGATTAACGAAATTTGCACAATTAACTTATTGATTAACTCGCGTATTATCTGTTTGGATTAAATAAATGGAACTATTTGCCGAATTTTTATTTCTCTCAGAGTTCATTTGCTATTAACATGTAAGCGGAGAAGAATAATGATATCCCGAAGAGTAAACTGCGCACCAATCGATGCCGATTCGTTTGTACCTTATTCATTAATGATGTTTGCTCTCTATGGGAAGAAAATTGCTTTTACCATCAGCTGGAACATTTTTCCTTCACTTATTCACCCTTTACCGAATTCCATTTATTGCCATTTGGCAAAAAGGCTATTATGAGGTACAGATGTCAGTGTTTTGTAAACGTCTGCTTTTTGAGTTTCAAACAATGATATTAGAACCGCTAGTTTTGAACGCTAGAGGCTACGTGCTGACCTCAAACAAATCCTTACAATACGCATGTTGAAAAATAGTTATTTGCCCTTCCAATATGACCGTTAGTAGGAACAAGTATAAATCATCAAAAGTTAAATTTACCTGTGATTGGCGATTATTTATAAATTCTTCAATACCTCACCCTACTACAATTCATCGGAAAGATTGGTTTTTGGTGAGAACCTCCAATCTAATCGGAAAGAAAAAAATTCTCGCCATCACTGGTTTCCGTACCCTAAAACCAGGTAAGCAGCGAAAAAAAGATCAACGATCTCGCCGACAAAACTCTTCTTGGGCATCAGCAGGGAACTGACCGGCATAGCTTTGTGCCGAAGTATTCATTTATCTTATTCGACCGAATAACGATTATATAAGCTGCTCAAGTCAGGTTTGGGAATTTTGCTATAATCGCACGCGACCCCGTACAGTTCATTGACACGGATAAAGTATTGTCCAGCTTTGAAAAATTAAAGTCATTTTAAATTCTGTATCTGCATTACTATTCTAAGCACACTTGAAACCAATATGTTTGTCACGGTATCAATGGTTTTTTTTGTGGCTCATTTGCATATTTATATGAGCGCAAATTTAGTAAGAAAGCATTCTCTCTGACACTTGCAGTGAATATATATTAACTTAATTCTTCAATTTTATTTAATCAAATTTTCTACGTGTTCTTGACTTGCTCACAAAACCCCTCTGTGTGAATTTGCATGTGTTTTGCACACCGGCCAAAGTGTTATAATGGAAACAACATTATTCGCCCAGAGTTGCAAAAAAGCCATACATCCACAGCAGAAATATTTGACTAAGATACCAATCATCGCCTCAGTAGGCCAATCGGCATCATCTAATTTTCCACTGTTTTCGGAATTTTTTTGCTAATGAACGGATGCGGCGAGGTTCTCAACCTTTGCCTTTTTGCACATGATCAAATAAGCATCCAAAAGAATAGATAGAAGGAAAAAAACAGTGGGATATTTTGTTATGTCGTATACGACTTTTTATAAATAAGAGATCAGCAGATTCAGTAAAAATATACAGCATTGCCGGGACCCGCGGTGTAGGGGTAAGCGTGGTTGCCTCTCACCCAGTCGGCCTGGGTTCGATCCCAGAAGGTCACGGTGGCATTTTTCGAGAGGAGATTTGTCTGAACACGCCTTCCGTCGGACGGGGAAGTAAATGTTGGCCCCGGTCTAACCTAAAAGGTTAGGTCGATAGCTCAGTCCAGGTGTAGGAGTCGTCTCCCTGGGTCCTGCCTCGGTGGAGTCGCTGTTAGGCTGTTGGACTAACAAAAACAATGGAATCTCGCAATCGAGAACGCCAAGGCCAAGGCCGAGGATTTTGATTTACAGCAATGCCTGAAATAAATAAATTTTCAAGTGAGACATTTATGACTCTATCATAAATCATTACGACCGTGCTATCATGCCACACGTCGATTTAGGGCCGAATTCATAACGCCATGCATACTGTGCAGCTTTCACCTTTTGCCCTTCACAGATTCCTTAAATGTGATGTTAATCCTGAAACATTCAACAAAAACACTGAACACTCATGAAATCTTTTATGTGTCGTTTTATATTTATTTACTTTTGCATAAACACACAACTTAGGAGAAAATTGGTTACATTCGAAAAAAAAATCAGTCTAGTTTTGGCTGAATGTCACGTTATCTATAATTTTCCAAGGTATCGATGAGAGTAGCTTCTTCCCCCTATCTATACAGTCCATAAATGCATCCCGAAAAGTCGTTTAATATTAAGTTGTTTGTATACCATTATCGATTGGATCAACAAACCTGTTTGCGAATTTTTGGATCTCTTTTCATTACGTTTTCTTACTTAATTATATTATACTTTGGCGTCATGGCGACTCAATCGTTCGACCAACAAATCAAGACGTTGAAGTCACTTTCGTAAAGGATAACTTTCAAAAGAATAATCTCATAATTTTAATTTCGATATAAGTTTATGAAATTGAAAAAGTGTTACTGAAAAAACACTTACCAAATAAATGCCTATAAATCCTTTGTATAATCATTCAATTTCACTTTTTTAAATTTAGATCGACCACAATCCGTGAGATATTTTGTTTCATTACATGAATAATATTAAACAAAAACATTGTTAACTGGGCTGGTCTTGAAAATTCTAACGAAATTCAATTAGTATAAGAAATTCGTTTTGGAGTAAAGCATTCTTGTGGAAGCCAGTCGAGTAACTTGATTGTACCTCCACGCAACAGATTGGACCAATGCTGTTGGCAATCAAAAGAGAAACATCGTAAAGAACGCCGTGTTTCACTGCAGCCTATTTGGACAAAGCAACGCGCGCTGGCCAAATGGCCTGCACTCTGCGTTGAACTTCGAAGCATCGGATGAGCTTTTCAACACTAGCCAGGTCCAGGTTCCATTAGATCCGTCCATATCGTGCCGAAACGTGCACCTGCGCTATTCAATGTGCCATTTTCGCACGAACCAGCAATCATCAAATGCTCCGAACTCAATTTTGACCCCATTTGTGCGAAAAAAAAGCGCCATGCAAAAAAGTTTTTTTGTCTTGATTCGGTGCAAATTGAAACGAAATGAAGATAGATAAGTTAGAGCAAACTCATCCAATTTAGTGAGTTAGCCAGTTTTAAAACAAAAGTTCGATGTTTTCAGATCAAATGGCAAAATCAAATTTTATAGCTGGTGCTGGGGATAAAAGGTGACGAGCGGACATTCCCGGGAATCGGCCATTTTTGAACCACTTGATTCCCGAGAAATTTGGTCGTATATTCTATGCATAGAAAACATATCAAGCTATATATTCAGGAGCTGGTTCGAATCTGAATTTGGTTCATTCTGGGGAATGAGATACAAATAGTCTATCAATGTGATTCCATCAGAAACAAGGACAAAATGGTTTTTTACCTAGTTCTCTAGGTATTTTTTTAAATGCTGGTGCAATTCCTCCGAACGCTTGCAGTCACAACAATATTTTGCACTACTCTTCTAAGAAATCAGAATTGGATCTCGACCGAATCCGCAAGACATAAACATAGCTGATTTTAAGATGATTCCAAACTAGTTTGCCTGTCGGAATCTAGCCTCGAGCAATCTACGTTGGTAACAAGCTGGAAACAACCTTCCTGCTTCCCTGTTTTCATACTTTTACCAGGCCAAGCCAAACCTTGTGAGAAAATTCACAAAAAAAATGACGTAATGCTTTACGGATTTGCCGTGCGCGCTCGAAATAAGTTGTTATTAGTTTTAAAATTATACATGCTACAAATCTGACGTGTTAATTAATGGGTAATTGACTTAATACCTAGGTCTAGTCAGGAAACAGAAACACCACACTTTCGTGGAAATGGATTCATGGGGCCATATTGATGATTTCAAACTTTTTTCCCCATTTTTGTTGGGGGGAAAAGGGAAGGTTTGTGGAGGTTAAAAAAAGTATCTATCCATCGCCTGGCATTTGAACTAACGCAGATTTGATGTGAATCCACCTGCTAGGGTGCTCCAAATTTCCTGCTATATAATTTGAAAGCTGAATTATAGTGATGATACATCTTCTGTGATTTGTTTTATGCCACTTCTGCGCTTATTGAAAATATTGGCAGCAACTTTCCGCTGAATACAACAACTTTCCTAGAGGTATAGGTAAATGTAGAACATTTCAAGTATATTATTAATTTTGATTACCCTTTTGCTGAACATTCTATTAGAGGCATAATTTTCTTTCTTTTTTCGATTTCTCGCCGGCAGTTACGAGCACCGCGAAGTATAATCAATTGGTTTATTTAGCTGTACGAATAGTGTATAATAACCTATTCATAATCTACGCTCGCACAAACTTTGAAAAGATTGACCACCCCTTTTTCGCCCGCCGTTGCCAGAAAGTGGGAGGTCAAGATTGAGCCAGAATGCCAAACTAAGGCCCGAGGCCGGTAAGCTGCGCTGCCGCCAACCGAAAGTGAGAGATACTGCTCAATTATGGCTAGGATAGACGCGCCAGCCCCCTGGTCCAGGTTGATACCCCACACGAATATGGGAAAATCGATCGAATCTCCAGCCCATCAAAAATCGCATCGGAGACGGTCGGTCGGTGGCTAGCGGCCCGTAGATATTCATCAGGATTGAGTTGCTGCTGCTACCTTGGGGTGTGATCTGGATTAGGGACCCACTCGATACAAAAGCAGCTCGTTTTACTTTCACATCACTATGATGCATGCACACATCCCAAAGCGGGCGATTTAGGGAAATTTAATGATAACTCATTAATTGCAATTTGACGGACGTACACACAATGTGTTCAAAGGGGTTGAAGTCTGGGGAACTTTTTCCTGCATGCCTGCACGGTGTAACAAGCGCCCTGTTTCACTCGATCGGCCCTTGCTGGAATGCCTTTGTGGACCAGCCAACCAGTGTTGGACGACCTTTCAGGATGAAACGGACTGAATACGCATCAAATTTTCTGACTGACCCAGTTCGGAATCGCGATCGACCGGAATGCTCTGATTTTATGTTAACATAAGCGCATGGGCTGCAATTATAAATTCCCTTTCGCGCGTTCAGCAACGTTCGACGCGATTGAAAAAAAACGGATGTTGTCTAAGGCTGCCGAGAAACAGCGGCATTCACAACTTTTTGAAGTATTTGAAGCTGTATGGTTTTGATGTTAACTTTCATGATGAATACATTACCAAATTATTCAAACTGAAATATCAAAATAATATATTTTTCATGGTTAATAAAAATTTGCAGACCTCGAAATTTTAGGATCGAGTCTAGCAAAATAAAAAATACATTTCCATCATATCTATAAATAGAATTGTGAAAAACAAAGTTCAAGTTAATTGTAAACACTAAAATTTATATTGTATTAAAATGATGTAGGTTTTTGGTGCTACTGCTTTGGTGGCTTTTCCTACCGAATAAAAAATCAATCAATCAAAAAAATCAATCAAGTTTGTATCTGTACTCTGAAGTTAATCACTATGGGACTTGTTTTGTATGGGAATTGCCCACGAGGGGGGAAAGGGGAAAGACCAAGTTATCTCTGTACTTTGAATGTTTGAATTTTGAAGAAGATCTGTGTTGATCCTGATGAGTTATTAGCAATGCGATGAAAAGAAATCGGCTTATATACTTGAAAGTCAATCAAATCAAATCAAACCATCCACATTAACGACCCCCGGGTCTTTTGTGGTCTCTATTGCAAGTTTCTGCTCGAACCTAGGAGTCCGAAGAAAGGGGAGAGCACCCAAACCTCTTTCTACTCCAAGGAACCTTCCACCCCAGTGTTTGAACTGACGACCTTTGGATTGCGAGTTCAACCGCCGCCAGCGATTCCACCGGAGTAGGCTTGGTTTGGTGTGTTGTTTGTACTTATGGCATGGAGACGACTCCTACACCTGGGATGACTTAACGGCCTAACAACCAAGGCCGGGACCGACATTTTACTTCTTCATCCGATGGAAGGTTGGAGCAGATGGGAATCGAACCCAGAATCATCCGCTTACAAAGCGGACAGCGTAACCATTAGGCCACGCACTGCCACTTGAAAGTATATAAGAGATAAGTTACGGAAATTGCTTTCCACAAAATTGATCGACGCCACCAACATCGTCAACACAGCCGACAACAGTAACCCAAACTGCGAACAAAGCTAAACTTCGTTTACCTCGCCGCGATTAAAGCAAGTAGGGGAAGGTGGGGCAAGACGACCATATGGGGCAAGAGGAACAATCGCTCCTACGGCCGTAATTTGTACAATTTTGATTATTTCCAGTATGAGGAAATGTTGCTAGCAATGCAATTAGCTGATTCTACTACCACATAACCGCCAAAATGACGTAAACGCCACGGGGCATTAGATTTAATGAAGTTTTTTTCGAAACCTTTGTTTTCTTATAATATTTGGAAAGTACAAAATAAGGCTTAGGGTTCGTTTTAAGGCTCATTTTATCAAAATGCTATTTTTCCTAGATCAGTAGTGTCCCTACAAATGACATGCACCTATTACAAAGTATGATTTAACTTTTGGTTATTTTTGTTGAGAGCTTTTAAAAAATCTTGTTCAGGTGGGGCAAGTGTACCATATGGATTTTTTGTATGGAAAAAATTACGAATTGCTGCAACAACATATTTTATTGGGAAATAAATACATGAAAGTACTTAAAAACTGATAAACAATCGTTAAAAAAAATTGTACATACAAAGTATAGTGATATTATGAAAATTTACTATTTATCATCGAAGTAGTATTTTTTTTCGTAAAAACGATAAAATTTTTAGTAAAATATTATTATTTAATCTAAAATGGAAGAAACCATTCAATTACATTCTAATCTGATGTATCTAAGTGATAACAGTTCAATTGTTAGCAAATTACCATATTTTTTCATGCATTGTTTCTCTTGCCCCAACGGGTTGCTCGTCTTGCCCCACTAGTTGAGTAGAACGTACGGAAAATCAAAAATTTTAAAATCAATTTTTCACATTAAAAAACAGGATTTTTTAAAAACTTGTTTAAACAAAGTCTTAGTCAAGACCTAGAATAAGATGATTATAATAAAATCCGACAGATTTTTTAACTTTTTAATGGGTTATAACGAGCATTTCCTTAGCTTGTTACACTTGCCCCACTTTCCCCTAGCTCGATTAATGCTCAGTAAGCAAAACCTCAGTACATCATGTGTGAGGCTCTGGGGGACTATTCGATTACAATAAAATCAGAACGTTTTGGACAGTCAAACTCGACACTTTGGATTAATCAATTTAGAGAAAACCACCCTTCCATAATGGACGTTTTATAACTATATATAGGACGTATATAAGAAAATATTTTTTTCTAAAAAAAAATTACCAAAAATCAGGATCAACTAGGATCGTGATGCACCTTTCGACAAAGTTGTAGGGAATTGAATTTCCTACAAGAATCTCACTCACCTTAACCGATTTAGCTCGAAATTGGCTCAGATGCTGATTTTTTTTATTGTTGCCATAGTGAATAGAATATCAATAACCTACCAAGCTAACCAAAACATCTACTATCACAATTATTCCTTTAGCTGCGAGCAATAACTAATAAAAAACAACTAATGAAAAAAGTCGAACTTACGTCCTACCCAGTAGTTGCTTACAATACGGTTTTACGGTACCGAAAATAATCTCGAAAAATATATGAAACAAGCCTTAATCTAATCTAATCTAATCTAATCTAATCTAATCTAATCTAATCTAATCGAACACAAGCGCAGCCAGTCCGAAGAAAGCATCCTGGAAGAACTAAAAAAAAAATAAAAAAAATTTAAAAAAAAAATAAAAAAAAATATATGAAACAAGCCTTACCCGACAAACTTCGTTCTGCCTTTTTTCGTTTTCTAACGTTTTTAACTTTTTTTTTTTGCTTATTCAGCCTCCTGTGATCAAAATATGATTTTACGTAACTTTTCCCATACAATCTGCAGATGTACTTTTTGGCGTAAGAAACTCCTTGGACTTATACGAACCCAACGCAACAAAGAGCACCTCGATCCGACGTTCCGTGCTGAATTGATTCGCGTTCGAACAAAACCGTCAAAATAGTAGTTTATGCAACAAGTTGCAAAAAGAGGATTTTTTCAGCACGAGTCGTACATTTATCCAACGAGGTTCACCGAGTTGGATAAATACGACGAGTGCTGAAAAAATCAAGTTTTGCAACGAGTTCCATACAACATTTTTTGCAATTTCGAAAAACACCCATTGAGTGAAATTTTAAGTCGAATTTTCATGTATTTTGTCAATAAATCGCTTAAATCAAAAAAATGTTGAAAAGTGTTACTTTTCGAAACAAGTGCTGAAAAGTTCAACTTTTCAGCACCCATTTCAGTGCTGAAAAGTAGAACTTTTCAGCATTTATTTTGAAAAGTGTTGCTATTCGATTCTGTTATTTTTGGTACAGAAAAGTAGGCTATTTCGTCGTTCAAGAATGACAGGAAAGATAAGTAGTTTCACGACGGAATTGCAAAAAAAAAATATATAGATTTCGCAGCGGATTTAGATTACAATTACTGAAAAATCAAAGCAATTTCTGAAAAATGAAATCTTCAAATATTCAAACATTCAAAGTACGGAGACAACTTTGATCAACCAAGATCTGTCGTGCTGAGCTTGGTGGCCTTTTAAAATCACTTAAAGTTTTAAAGTGAAACCGTCTAATCTTAAGCTTTGCTTTCCCTTCCGTGAGACGTTGACAGGTAATAAAATGCTTCAGTTGTACATTGTCACTCGCACTATGGAATGTCAAGTCCACTGTTCGCAAATAGCATTACCACTTTTTGTCCACCGGGCACCACAACCCTAATAATAGATATTAAATGTGCTCATACAATAAAAATGCTGTTACACTTTTTATGTGTACTTTTAAATAAGAATGAGCGTAATTAAGGATGTCATTTACCTTCAGAGATGTTAGTGCACCTCAGAAAATACACATAGACCAAACGAGTTCTGATAATCGATGCTGGCACACAGGCCATAATAAATATATACCAGAGAGTCTGGCATCTTGCACCGCCGCAGCATCAGCATCACTTCAAACTCCTTACTACGGGTGCTGGACGATGGCAGGTTTTGAATGCTACCAGCTGGAGTTGTAGTCTCGTCTGCCATCGACGCAGTTCGTCGCTTACTTGCATCTCTTTTTATAGAACGAAGTGAACTTCTATGCAGGCCGGCCGATGCTGCTACTTCAAAATGACTTAGAGAATGACTTGCAAACAAACAAGTTGATGTTGGTCACATTACGACATTTCATTACGGGAACTACCATGATTGATTTCTTCCCATGACAAACAGCCAAGACTTGAAGAGTGCAGATCAATGTTTCGAACGTTTTTCACTTATCCAACCAGATTTTATTGTTTTACACTCAAACCCCGATGGTTTGACACCAACTGTTGTCAAACGAACGGGGTCACTTTTTAGTTTGACACCCCTTTTACATGGAGTTCACACACACTACTGAACGTTTGTTTTGATAGTGTGCGTGAGCGCCGTGTAAAAAGTGACAGTTCGTCACTTTTTAGTTTGACTTTGACCAACCAACGGGGTACAAACTAAAAAAGTGTCAAACGAAAAAGTGACCAACGACCGGGGGTTGAGTGTATACCTAAAATAAACGTTGCCACGATATGTATTCTACAACTATTGCATTACATGACGCTCTTCAACAATCTCGAAAGCTATGCAAAAATAAATTTGGTTTGAAACCATTTTTTCATCACCTCAAGAAGCATCTTGACCGAGCCACGTAGCCTAGGGGTATCGCTTCCACCTCGTATGTTGTAGATCGAGGTTCATATCCCGGCTCGGATCAACACAACTGGTGATCTTTTCCCTTCTGGATTCGATTGCTTAGTAAAGGGAAGGTTATGTATCGTAACAAGCTGGACCTTATCATGACACCTTAGGGAAGGCGACCTAAAGAATGTTAACATTAACCTTGGCGTGTTAACAATAGGTTAAGAAATAGCCACTGAATCCGCTTTGTAAATACTCTTCATGGGTCATGGGGATAAACACTTTTTTCCAAGAATCAAAAGTTATTCTCGACCACATTCGCTCGTATTTGGCTCTAGAAATAATATTCGGTTGTGAAGCATGGGATCTTTAATCTTGGCACCATAATGTACACAGATTTTCATGTATTAAAAAAAAACGTAATAGAGTGGAAAAAATACTTTTCTATGAAACCAAAACATAAACATTAGCATGTCTTACTTACATACTTTACTTTTACTGCTCGTACAACCTCCGGGTCATGAGCTGTCTCCAGATGCACTGCCACTGAACTCGGTCTTGGGCTGCTACTCTCCAATTCCGACTCGGAACTCCCACACTTCTCAGATCTTCCTACATTAGCATGTCACCAAGTTTAAATGGAAAAAGCCGCCAAGTTTTAAATTCCGTAGTAACAGTTCAGTAGGGCGAATCTGCGTTTGCAGTCAAGCAGTCTATCCCTTTTGGTCACCTGAGCAGTTCACGTAAAGTAAGAGGGGGATAGACTGCTTGCTGCTTGAAGCTTAGGTGTAAAAAGCAGTTGCCTCAACATTCAAGCCTTCGGACACCTAGTTTTCGAGTAGGAATCTCGCAATCGAGAACGCCAAGGCTTTACAATTTCTCAGATTCTTTGCAATGAAACTTTTTTTTTTTAATCTGTTCAAGAGTTGTGTAGGGGACATCTTGAGAAAACTTTGCTGTAAAAATTACGTTCATAGAACAATTTTAGCAGGTGTCTAGTAGAATGTAACAAAACGGGATTGCAGGGCATGAACCCCTAGGCGTACTTAGCCCGAATCCCAAATATGAGCTTGTTTAGTTGCGAAACCTAGCAAAAGCCAAAACGCACCGATTTTACGGGTTAAATTCCATTTAAAATTCAAAGTCAAAGTGCCAGGCCCTGTGGCAACCAATCAAGCTCATATTTGAGATTCGGGCTCAGTACACCTAGAGGATCATGCCCGGAAATTCCCGCAAACTTGACCCGTTATATTACATCCTAGTGTCTACACTGCCCATGTTCGCATAAATGTTCCAAATGCATTTTCAACACTTTTGAGTTATTGATGAAGTTATATTCAAAATCGTGTGCTCTTAGGAGTGGGACAAACTAGCCTTGACTTTGCTGTTTTTGCTCATGAGACATTTATGCTAACATGGGCAGTACAGTTGAGGAACATTTCATCCAAAAAAAATTCTCAAAAAGTCAAACTTTTAATATATTTTTTTTAATTGCTCAAATAGTAGGCCATTGCAATTTTTTAAGGTTTATGTCGCAATAATTTACGCGTAGATAGCGGAGGGCCAGCGACTACCACCAAACTCAATATTCCTAGAAAATCGTGCCATAAAATGTTCGTATCTCTACACACCTAAAAAAATATTATACGAATGTGACCAATAGTTACAAATAATGAATGAAGCAAGAAATTTCCTGGAAACAAAAAAAGCATATGACCTATTTAGGAGACAAGCACACGCTGAGACTCCACTACCAAGTGGTTTGCATAAAAATGTTGTAAGCACACACACACGTTGTAGTTTCTGACTCTGATTATCGAAAAATGGAAAGCCTATTTCGCAAAAGCTCTGTGATGCCGGTCGCATTTTTTTCTCCCCTGTATATCCGCAAGTCTATCCGCTCATACTATGATTGAAATAAAAAAAAAAACGTCCAAAGCATATTGTTTGATCGGGCTTAACTTTGTGCCATGAAGATGTGGTTCAACTTTAGCAGCAAGGAAAAAAAAGTAAGGATGAAAAATTTGAATGCGAAACGCGCGCATAAGCCACACACAGAAACAAACACACATACAAGCTTTGAACACAGACGCACACAAGTTGTTCAAGAGAGTGATCGTATTGAAATTTTTTGGGGGTGCAGAACCGTTATCGTCAGTGTGTACACACATGCATTGATGAAAACTACACTTTTTGTGGCTTCACTACGAGCGCGCGTAAACAGAAATGAGAGCGAACTTATTTTCGGACTATCTGGACTCGTTTGTCGTCTTGTGCCGAACATCAACGAGAAAAAAAATGATCAATGTCGGGAAAACGCGCGATAATTGCGAAACCACACCTCATACAACAGCATAACACGAGCAGTGTGTGTGGCCGGTTGGTTTGTATTATCTAGATCCAAACATTGTTCTTTCTTCCAGTGTAGGCGGTTTTGCGGGTTAGACATTGACTAAAACTCGGTCGACGATAGAAGAACAATAATTACCGCATGCCAATTCACGTCCACAATGGCGGTACAGTACAGTAGGAAAAGCTTAATTCACAGTTTGCCTAACCACATATCAGGTGACCTTGACCCCTAATTCAATTTTGCACGTTCCTCTCTTTTTCAGTCATCTTCACACAAATCACTCTGGTCAGAAAAAGACCTCAGCGATAGTCGAAGGCACAAACCCCACTTCGCATAGATAACCTCTCCACACTCTGTGACCGTTGATGGGAATGAACAGGAAGAAACATGGACAAGCCACAGAAGAACTGGATAGCTATCGAAGCGGTGAACTTGTGCAAATTTCAATCTGTGCTTTATCCACTTTAATCTGTTTCTATGCCTCATCTAGACGGCTTACATGCCAAAGAAGTTGAAAAAACGGCAATCTCAGCAGGTTATCTGTACGAGCTCCAAACTAATTCATAAGGTACACACATAGATCCACAAGATCAACGAATTTGCTGAACCATTGATCACGGCTTTATTGTTGACCCAAGCCTGAATGTGTGTAAAGCAATCAATTTATCTACTAACCTGTATGGCGTGCGCTGTTTACTTATCGAGGATGTTAAGTAATCGCGTAGAATCCTCCAGATGCGATGCGACGTATTTATCGACGTTTCAATCTCGTACCGACTCCTTTGGGTAGGGGTCAATTCTTGTTCTTCAACCGTTGCTTATTCTGTTGATGTTGATGGACGTAGTCAAGCACTTGGTGAGCAACAACTAGGCAAGATTTAGCCCGATAACTTTCAAAATTAACGCAGAAAACTGTATCTTCCCCGAAACTCAACACTTATCGCGATCACTTTAGGTTTATTATCATACAAAAAATTCAATCACTCAATAACCAATAACAAGAAAAGCGATCACTACGCGTACCATACATAGCTCCAACTGGAAAAATGCACGCGGATGCTGGATGTTTTCTGATCGATCAAAACACACAAACAGTAAAACAATCGAGATCGAGAATGTTTGAACTCCAATCAATCGATCTACCTGTTTCGGAAACAAAAAAAAAACTTTCAACTCTTGCTTTTACTCTGTTTGTTTCTTTACATTTGCAATCAGCTGCAATTATTTCCTTTTTTACTCAATCAAACAATCCCAAATAGATCTCACAGAACTGGAGGCCAGACCCCATATGTACACTCTCCCAAGCGCCTATTTGTAGAACTTAACAATCATTTAAATTTTTTCACCACCAAAAATTGCTTTCGAAAATTTAACGTAATATGTACCGTTTTCGCCGGAGGTTCGTCCAGGTCGATCTGTTCGCACAAACCACACACGGGAATCTCAACCAAAAGGAGGACCTCAAAAAGAGCACGACCACTCTGTTCGATAGACGGAAGCGAAATGATTCCTCGCCGTCTATTCCGTACGCAATATAACTTTCGTGCAAATGAAATAGTACGCGATCGAGAGCGCGCGCTCGCGGGTTTGAAGGAAGAGGCTTCTTCGGCTGGTGCTGGTGCCTCGCGTGGACGGTTGGTTGATGGTGCTTAAGGTACCAATGCAGACTGAAACTGAGGAAAACCGTCCACAGTGGTGGCGTTGCCTTACTGAGGTTGGGTCGGTACCACGATGTGAGTGGGGCCGTTGACATCGTTTTGTGAAAACACAAATAAAATGCTTCTCTGAAAGCTGAACTCCATAGGAAGAAACCCTAAGAAGTATTATATAGATATTCAGAACTATAAAAGGTGAATATGTAATTATTTAAAAGCTTTTGTGGTTAGTGCCTTCCTTACCATTTACCCAAAAATGAGTCACCAGAAAAAAACAAGAAATTATCTACATCAAACATGTTTTTTGGTACAGAACCAACCAAAACCAAAAGATCCGGCTTCAAAAAAGTACTTAACGGTGCACATCAACCAGAGCTTTTGCAACCAGAATTTTGTTACAGCAATTTTAGTATCTTCACAACTACGGGTACTATCTAAATATTTTTTATTCATCCCCTAATGTACTCTCCACATTAGTCCACAAAGTAATTTACAACAAAGTTTGACAATTTATACAATCACGTTGTTGCAGGAATGGGTCCGTAAGTTTGACAAATTTTAGAAAAAGAAGACAACAACTTCCTTCGTTGCTGTGCACCCTTAAGAGGCAGTATTTGTAGATTTTGCTCGGTTTGTTGTAGAGGTCGTATCGGGGTGCTCCGATTTGGATGAATATTCAGCGTTTGATTGTCTATACATGAGAGGAACTCATGCCAAATATATGTTTGACATATTCAGAAACCTTACGAAATTCCACGTACTTAAGTTTGAATATTGGATTTGATTTTCGATTTTTTAAATAATTAAATAAGATAACTTTGAAAAATATAGTCATATCTTGTTTACCCTGTGATCAATACGTCAAATCGTCGCCATCGTGCTAACTTGTCGTACGTGCATTTTGGGCAAAATTGGGTTAAGAACGCCATTTTGTGCAGCTCACAATGCCTCTCCTTTTGACCTCCACAGATCCCCAAAATTCGATTACAATCCTGAGATATTCACCAAAAACCGAAAAAACTCCGTGCATTTTTGTCACTTTACATATGAAAGTAGTTTCAATCTTGTCGTGCTATCTTGTCACTCCCTGAAAATCGGGTACTAAAGCCCTATGTAAATTTTTATGTACAACGATAAAAAACACGATTAAAAACCATTTCTGATCACTATTTTTTCATTTTATTGCAAAAAAAATTGACTTGACAACATTTTTTCGATTGATCAACTATGGTCCCCTTGGAACGAGCTGTCAAGTAGAACCTTTTCTGTCAAGAAGGGCCGTGAAGTTATTTTTTTCAAAATTGAATTAAAAATCCATTTCAAATCCTTTGCGGTCGTTCAAAGGGTCATTGTACTCAAAAAAACAAGCTTTATCTTTGTGAACAATAATATCACAAATTTAAGCTTAATTTTAGGACCCAATTGATGTAAGCGTGACAATTGGCCAAAGGGATTTCAGATCAGGATGCGTTTGACGCACGTACAAGTTAGAATACCGTAAACATTTGTAATTATAACTCGGGACTCCAGCAACCAAATACATCCAAACAATGCACAGAATGTTCAGCTAAACGTGTTTGTTATTGTTTACATTGCGTGCTCTAGTTTTCTTTTATTCAAGGTCAAACATTAAAACGCGTTTTTTCTCGGAACGTCGAAATGGCGGGTGCGACAAGATAACACGACGACGTCGAAATGCTATATAAATTATACGAATAACCGTTTCACCCCTAGTTTAACACATTGTTAAAACAAATATTTTGACATGGCATTTTTCTATAAAATTTACAACTCGCATACTTTAAACTTACGATGCATTCCCTAAAGATTTGAATATGTCAAAATTGAGACCAAAATGTGCCGTCAAATACGCCTAGCAAAAGATAACTATGGGAAAAACTTCGATTGGCCAAAAAGTTAATTCCGTAGGCGTCCATGAAATTCCTTAACCTTTGACCTATGGGAGTATGGGTGTTACGGGTTGTTTCAAAAAGATATTGGGGTTTAAAAATTTTCATTTTTAACAGTAATTTGCAAAAGCTATAAGAAATAGCCAAACCAATCTTTCAGGGCTTCAAAGACCTTTCGAAAGCACTTAAGATTGTTATGGCTTTTAGACCGCAAACTGCAATGTACGTTTACCCCACTTCCCTTTGTCATTGAGGGCTCATATTTGGCATGAGTTACAAACTTCACCTCCGAGTATCAATGGGTAAATGCTATACGATTTTGCTCTTACTTGGCCCACAGTCCTAAAATAGCTCAAGGAACAATAATCAGCTTGTGGAGCGAGGTTTTCAAAAATAATCCCATATTCTGGGCACCCAATTATAAACACATACACACAAATACATTTGTTCGGTTTTTGATTCGATATGTATACCCGTGTGGATCAATCGGACCGCGCGCTGGAATTACAATCCAGAGGTTGCTGGTTCAAATCCCGCGGCAGGCGCTCTAAAATTCTAAGTGTAAATATGGCTACCGTAGGATGAACTGACTTACTGACTGTTATTTGCAATCCGTCTTGAAGGTTATAAATATCTGGAAAGAATGTTTTTGCTTTTACTTCTTCAAGTAAAAAGAAATAAGTTGTAAATTTTTAGCAATCAATTATAAAAATCCCTCATGTAATAGGAAACTTAGCAAATCCTAAATTGATTACTTTTTTGACAAACTCAGAAACTGTGTAGCGAGATACCTCTTTAAGATTACTTGTACTTGTTGACGTTGAACGACCCAAACTCTAAATTTTTTGTACAGTTATCCAGAACTATTAAAATGGTATTCATGGACTTAAATTATACGACTTATTTTTTTAATTAGATTTTATAAACAAATGTAAACAGTGTGTGTAACTTGCTTACTCCGATGGACATTGACATAAGGTGTGAGAGGGATATACACTCAAACCTCGATAGTTTGACACCAACTGTTGTCAAACGAACGGGGTCAATTTTTAGTTTGACACCCCTTTTACACGGAGTTCACACACACTATCAAACGTTTGTTTTGATAGTGTGCGTGAGCGCCGTGTAAAAAGTGACAGTTCGTCACTTTTTAGTTTGGGAGCGTTCTTTTATTACGTAACGCAGTTGTGGGGGGGTCGGAGGCCGTGTTACGCTCAATACAAAAATTTTAAAATTATTATATGGAAAGTTTGATACGAGGGGGGGGGGGGGCGGGGGTCAACAAATCCAATTTTTTGCGTTACTAATCAGACCCTTGCGCAGCCTATCTTTCGAAGGGATCCTGGAGAGTGCCTTAGGTTAGATGACGCCTAGCACTCTTCTTGTCATTTATTAACATTTGTAGTGTGCCTTTGCTTCAGAATGCATTGAAACATCACAAGCGTTAAAGCTGCCAGGCCTACTGCGTAAAGCCGTATCGCAGAGATGACTCGTAATTGGGTTGAGTTCGAACTAGAGAGCCTATTGCACACTTTGCACCAAATTCTCCACCCTTGCAAATCATAACTGCACACCAAATATTTGCACACTTGAAATCCTACCCCTTCTCCCCCCCGCTCGCCTAGAGTGGTGCGTGTCTCGACTGAGCTTTGTTGCTTTCGAACACTTTAGAACAGTTTCGAACTAGGGTGTGTGTCTTAGACAGTTTTTTTCTGCTGTAGTTTGAGGTGTGCACTATTGTATAGAGCTTTCCACAAGTTGCACGATTGTCTAAAAATCGCTGCAATCTGCAATATATGGAGAGGCGAAATGTCACTCTCAGGGTTCCAATCGAACTGTCAAATCCAATCGTCAAATCCGGGGTTCCAATCGAGCAATAAGGTCATGTAAGAACAAGGTCGGAATCAATTTAAAATCATTTTTTTTTTAAATTCAATTTTAAATATACCAAATCAAGTATTCCGCGTTTTCAGCAAAAGCCATTTCTCATTAGAATGGAATATGTATTATCCGGTTGGTTTTTCGCATTGGTAAATACCCGGAATCAAAAAATATTTGAGTGAAATTCAAGTTACGAAAAAACAGTTTTAAGGATCAACTCCAGTACTGGGTGGTTCGCGGCATAATTTTCAAAACATGCTTAAAAATGTACAGAAAACCATTTTTAATTTTTGAATAAAAAAACAGATCTAAGCTAACTTTTTTTAGGACAGCGCAAATATCTTCGATTTGAGTTCCATCCTCTCTTTCTCTTTTTCTCTTCATCCACTCTAACTTTTACAGTCGAACCGATCCAGCATGGGACTTGGCTTAGCTTGGCATGTACAACATCACGACGTCAACCTAACAGTGTTTCTCTTATTTCTCATTTTTACACCACTTTTTCCGCTTCGTATATGCTTATCAGTGTAAGCGCCGCCGCTCAAGCAGATAAAAAAAAGAACGTAACTAATCCAGCGTGCTCTAAAACGTTGTATATTCAAAGTCAAAGGCATCACGCTGCAATGAGATTCTCTCTCTCTCTCTCCCTCTCTCTCACGTACTTTTTATCTCCCTCTCTCTCTCTCTCTCTGTCTCTCTCTCCCGCTCTCTTTATGTCTTCAGCTGGAAACCCGAATAAGTTATTTTGGTGATGTTGAGAATTTGATGTGATTTTATTTCAAATGTTCATCTAGTTTTTTTTTCAATCTTATAATATTTTAATAAATGGATTCCGAAAACATGAGCCTCTCGAAATTCTGAATTACAAGCATCGCTTCTACTTCAAGATTTGAGCTAATGATCTTTAGAGTGCAAAACTGACGCACTATACAACAGAGTCACCAGTGGAGCGGGAATTTCTATCCTTTTATCACTATTTCAACGCGGGGGAGTGGGTTCAAACCCAAATAAAAATCCAATTTTGCCCACACACTTCTTGGCGGCCGCGGCGGCGGCAATTACCGATACGCGTGTAATTTTATATGTCATTAATCAGATTTCGAGTTTTCTTTTCCTTTATGCTTCCGAACGTGAGGTGAGTTCCTATTATTTTTTTTATGAATTTCTGTAACTGCTTTGATAATTGAGTAAACTATGGCAAAAAGGTCCGACATACGCCCGCATCGGCGCAAACCGGAAGCGGAGAATTCGGGCCAGCTGGCAAAAAAGGTACACGTTCTGCACCGCACGCGCAAGTGCCTGTGGAAATTGGGCAATTCTCTATGGCGAACAGGAAAATAGGACCGAGCACGAGCGCCACAGAAAAATGCAATTTTTGTATGATGGTACATATGGATGGATGTTTGGGGCTGCCTGCAATTATTCATGTAAGCCTTTTTTCAACATTCCAGCTGAATGCAGACAAGTGAAAAAGGTGGCAACGTTTTTACGAAGCGTGATTCCATTAGGTTCCGAACTGCTTTTAGGTTAAAATGATAACGGATACTGATGCGTAGCTAAGTGCACAAATGGACCACAAATGGAGTGCCCTAAAGTATTGGTGGTTGCACAATATACAACAAGCAAAAACAAAACTGAGTAAGTACGACATCTTGTTCAGTAATTCCTTCCGAACATGTTGACATAGAAAGATCTTAAAATATTTGGTTTTAAAACACTAACTTACAAAAAAATACAAAAAAATGATTCGTGGGAAATATTAACTTTGGAGTCCCCAGAAATACCTGCGTTTTGGAATTAAAAAACACTTTACTACGGACCGAATCGTGATTTTTTTCAATAATTATTGCAAAATGGCATATAGCTTCAAGTTTCGTTTGTTAGTTTGTTTTTCGTTGCAAATATTTTTTTTATGTTTATGTATCCTACCAAAATCGAAGGGGGGAGCAAAAAAAATACGATGTGCATCGGAATTTCACAAAAACTCAAAATAGATAAAATTTTCAATGCAGGAAAATGCATATCAAATTGTTTTCTCTTGATTAATCTTCTAAATTTCATTAGAAAATTTAAGTGTTTTGAAAAAAAAAACTTTTCGTCCTTTAATGTTTCGGGACGATTTTGAAGGGGAGCGACGTAAACTTTGAAAGAGATTGACAACTGCCTTTTTGAGTTCAAAATTGAAACAGATACAGTGTCATCATTTTTATGTTTTCCAGTTAATTAATAGAAAACTACACTACATTTTTCAAGAATTTATATTGTTTAATATGATGCTCTCTCCCACCCATTAACACTCGCGCGGCATCACAAACGTTTTTTGTGCATGAATATTTATCCGACCACAAGATTAAAGTGCTGGTAATTGGGTCGCTCATTTAGAGTCTCTTCCACTTTTTTCTTCTATCTCCAAGTCACCCAAAAATGCACATCAAAGAAATGAATTTATTTATCAGACAAAAAATATTGCGAAAACAATGACAAATTTAAAATTCAATGACCATGACAGCACTGGGCACCACCACAACAATGCAAAGAAGTTTAAGCCAACGAAAGTATGCCTACCTACGTCACAAGATGGCACAAAAATGCCAACCCGGCGCATGCGCAAGGGATGAATTGTCATCCGCCGAGCTTAGTCGGAGCTTAAGCGGAAGCATAGAGCGGCAGCACAAGATTTATTAACATCTGAGTTACACCCATCACTCGTCGCCACTTCAGTGATAGTTTCCGTGAGAATCATCTCTGGCTTATTGTGTCTTTCCACCTGTACTTTAAAAAGGCAGTCATCTTCAGGTGTGCAAATGATTCCAGATTGATGTGACTTAACTTGCATCCCCACTTCCTATATTTTTAAAATTTAATACATGATTTAAAGAGCTAATTTTGATGAACAAAAATGATTGAACTGAAAATTGAACAATATTTTTAATATTGAAATGATCTAACTGAAAAGCACCCAAAAAATTTCTGTCAAATGCTCAAATTGACTCGCTAGCTTCACAGATAAAAACAACAAAGCTTATTGCTTTACTTTAGCTTTGAAAAAATCAAATCTTATTTGCTATGTATTTATAAGCAGTAAACTCATTTTTTGAATGACACGATTGCCAAATTACGGTGAAGTGTCAATAATAAAATATAATAATAATAATAATAATATTTTTCTAAACATATAAACACAACTACTTCGTTTAACACCAAAATGAACACTCTGGTAGATGAACAAACCAAAAGTCATTTTCAATCGTGCCGTTTTGCATGCGCCAGGTGGATTGCATGGTAATAAGGGCACATAAAACGTTAATGCCAATACCAAATGGCAGTTTGAATCGTCCATTGACCATGTCCATTCATGTGTCATCCGCCGGTGGTCATATTAATTAAGCATCTGAGAAAAAGGTAGCGCGAACTTCGGAAGAGTTTTCCAGATGAGAGGCTTAGAGTGGTTCAGATTATGTCAGCACTTTGTGTTGAACGTGTGACAAAAGTTCAAAAAAATAATTGGGATATAACGGTTCAAAACAAATTTTATAACAAGACCAATTCCAGAGTTTTTTTTGAAAAGGACCAATAAACCATTGTCTTTCATATGTTTATAGGACCTAATCAAAAAAAACTCTGGAATTTATTAAATTTAACGGCTTGGCAATTGTTTAATATTTCACCTCTGTTTTGTACCACTCTAAGCCAAATACACAACGCTCGCATCGCTTTTCTTCAATGGGCACCCTTATAAAACTATCATAAATCGCACACATTTTCCTTGCCGATTGAACCGGCAGTCGTTGTCGTTGTTACTGTCGCCGTTCCTCGGTTGGTATAGTAAAATGCTTTCAAAACTTAAAGTCTCTTCACTGAATATAAACAATAAAATAATTGCATAGTGAATTTGTGAACATGGGCACAATAACTAGCCAGCAAAAGCATTCCAAGCAAGCGCGGTAGTTCGCGCATAGAAATTGTGAGGGAAAGGGAAGCTGAACGCAATAAAATTATTATTTGATTTCACTCAATGTTTACCGTTTCAGAGGTCCGCAGTCCGCAGATCAGAACTAAATTTGTGCAATTCTTGTCTAAACGAGTGCGCGCGAAAGAGCCGCCTATAAACCTACTAGCGGAAGTTGGGTAACTCTCCATACTAAGGCTGCAATTTTCCTAATTAGCCAAACGAGCCCGGGAAGAACGTAACCTGATAGATAAACCGAACCGGCTTAAGCAATAGTACGTGGTGGGCTGATTTTTCTCCAAGTAAATTAAAGTAACATCGGAAATGCCTGTTGCACCCCAATCACAGCTCTATTATGGTGTTCCGAGCTGTCTTAGAACGCCCAGCAGCCAAACTTCGACTCAGCCAGACCAGTCGAACTTTTGCACAGTTAGAGGATTGCAAAATGTTTGCGTCGTTCTACGATCCGAGAACGGTTCAAAACGAGGTTCAAAATAAGATAATCAGTGAACAGCAAGATAGCGAAACACATAATTATATGATTATACTAAACGGACATCCCCAATAAAATTTGTATTGCAGGGTAACGAAATCAAGCTCAGAAGCTATTCATCCACAATCGACGATACACAAAAATCAATGGATAGCTGATGTTGTTAAAATTTGGACACTGATAATGTTGCGATGCATTACCCTATGAGCTTTGAAGTTGAATTGTAAATACAAAGTTACGGAATACCTCCGTGTACAAAAACAAATCACTGGAACTGGATTTTTGACATCATTAACCAGCTGGTTGCATTTAAATGGAGATGTATTTTTTAAAATAAGCGAGGGTTCCAAAAATGTGTCCATGTGATTTATGGATGGTCCCGGAAGGTTGTATACAACAATTTACTGCATTTTAATGTTCTTTCAAAAATTACGTCCATACTTGGGGGGAGAGGTACATACCCAGTTTGTTTCAGGAAGAGGGGGGTCAAAAAACCTGATCGTATTTTTTTAACAAACCCTTAACTTAGTTTCATTAAGGTCATTTAAAATTATATTTTAAGTTTCGAGTGAGTGAGAGGAGTGAGAGTTAAAAAAAAAACAAACTGACTTCCAAACCTAAGGAAAATGTACAAAATTTGGAAGTAAAAAATATAACGTTTAACCAAATGCAAAATAAACGTAAAAACAATGTATTCTAAATGATAACTAGGGTTAATGAATTTTCACGATTTCGTGGAGAGCGTAAAATTCGTGAAATTCCACAATTTCCGCAAAAAAACAAATTTTACGATTATTTCATCCACAAACGTTTTAAGTGATTTATTTTCAATTGAAAAATGTAATATAAATATTAAAAATATAAATTTTCACTGAAATAAAAAAAACAAACTGATGCACATTAGTACAATCGATTGCAAACATTGTATTTTGTCTTAAAAAAATTGTCACTTTAATGTTTTCTACAAATTTGAATAATTGGAACCACGGATTAGAAATACCCGTATCATATCAGATTTTTAAAAGCCTTTATTGATTTGTTGTACTTTTTTCACAGTACCATGTAACAGTAAAATATATAAAGCATCAATAGATACTTTATGTCTATTATTATTTAAAAAATAAAAGATTTAAAATTGATATTTATTGTTTTTTTTTCATTTTTGGAGACAAAATAATATTTTTTCAGATTTCTTTGAAATATTAAGTGAAAACATTTTTTCACGCTCCGTGAAATTTCCGGGAAATTTTGTGTTTTCGAATTGTGGTCCTCGTGAAAATTGCATTTTTTACCGTGAAAAATCACTAAGCCTAATGATAACCAAACGAGTGCACAAGTTATTTCTTGAAAATATTTAAATCAGCTACTATTTTTTGTCTTCTAATTTATTTTTTGAGAATTTTGAATAGAGAGGATTTAAAAGCTTCAAACAAAAATGGAAAATGCCTGATTTAATAAAACCTTTTACATTAAATTTGAATTCCAGAATATGCTCGTCAATTATTATTTATTATAATTTCAACTTGAAAGACTTGCCAATCTTTTTCTCTGAACAAAATATTATCTTTGTCTTACTTTTTATCCCACACTTAACGTAACATTTCTTCCGCTTCACTCAACTTTCCAACTCATTGAAAATGTAAAAAGATTCAATGCAACTCAGAAACTCGTAATTGAAAAGTAACTGTATCGATTAAAACAGAAAAATACAGCAAAACAATGGAATATATAGCGCACGTTGAATTATTTATAACAAAAATGGTCGAACGGCGAGAACCACCTACTCGTAATTGCTGGAAGATTATGGATAAAGCATACATATTAGCAAATACAACAAAATCAGGCACGCTCTAAAACCGGCTAGATTCTTCCACCCACCTGTTCAGGTACCTCAGATTTTAACCAGGTAACTCTGCAAAGGAATGCCAATCGATTATATCATGAATGTTTAATGGCGAAACAACGAAGAAGTGTGCGGTTCTGTGTTAATTGATTTTTATCTTATTGTTTATGTGTGTGGCAATTAGACTTGTTTTACTTTTCAGTCAATAAATCTTTTTTAACGAGTTCTACCGTCCGAAAGAGCTCTTGTCTGCGGTGCCAGAGACCACCCCAACTACTGATTCGTAATGCAAAATCTGCTCAGTTTCTGTCGGTCGGTTTATTGTTTTTAATGTCGGTCATACAGGCAACTAGGGACGATAGTAAATTCCGCTCATTTAGAGCTGTTCCATTGTTGGATGGAATTTTATTTTAACAAGGCGGAAGCAGTCATAAATCAGTGATTGATTTCCAAAAGGTACAGCTGATGAGATCCACAAGTTTTCCCCAATTTGGTACGGTATCGTAAGCAACAAGTGCGCTGCGATTCCTTATGTTTACCCAAGTAACCACAAGCACTAAATTGAAGTATTTATTCAGTACTAAATCAGCACTCAAATGCTTTGAAGTAGTAAATAAGCTTTGCGAATGCCTCAAAGTACCAAAACTTTGCAGCATTACAACTGGCATTAAATCACCATTTACGACCTTGAAAATGTGCTTCAAAGCATTTGATGTTTATCAACAAAGTAACCCATCCATACGGGAAACATTTCAGCCAGTCACGCTGTTATTGACTTTTATCCTTCTCCCGTTATACTGTTCCAATAAGCGTGCGGGCTAAGGCGCATTTCCCCCAGTGTGCAACAGTTTTATTTTTGCGTGAACTGGGTTCAATTCCCGCTGACTGAAGTGTTTTTTTTTTGTTAATTTTTTTTGTGGAAAACTGCAGCCTGTAATTAAGCCAAATTTTTCAAAACATATGCCCATAGCACTAAGGATATTATCAAAAGTTCTCTGGTAAATTGAATGACTTTTCTCGCAAGCAAAAAGCTGCTTTTCGGAGGTCTGATACACGTTGTGAAATTTTGCCAACCGTGGACCAAGCACTCATCGGAAAAACCGTTTAGGTTAGCCGTTAGCCATTACTTGTCCCTATTAACCCCAAGCCTTCCGTAATTGATTGTACTGTACTTGACTGGATGGCCGCAATTTGCTGAGTGACTCGTCAATAATTTTCGTCTAACAAAATGACAACGGGTTTTTCTCATGAACCAGAAACTCGAAACAGCAGAAAGAAAGTCTTCCTTAATGTTCGATGCATCAACCACATCGATTAAAACTTTCAAAACAAACACTCATTTCAGAATACATCAGTTGGCTGGCGCGCATCCTGGAGATCGACGAGAAAAATGCAAGAATAACATCAAAGTGTCACACTCACACATGAAACGCAACAGGAGAATAAAAACAAAGGAGGCCCACCACCAAGTGTGTGGAGAGCAGCTAGCTGTCCTTTTTTTTCCCCCAGCCTTGACGTCGATAAAGCAGTTTTTTTTTTGTTCGAGCTTTCGGTGAGGCATTAAATCGGCATCACTGTGCGCCACTTGAAATATTTCTCAAGGGAAAAGTGCTGATTTAATGTTTTGAAGCATTATTTGCTGGTATTAAATGCCAATATAATGCTGATTTAATGCCGCTATTTAGTGCCTCGCGGTTACTTGGGTAGGCTGCGACGAGTTATACATTATAAATGCACACCAGGGTGGAACCAGAAAGCTGGGAATGAGACTTTTTTTGATAGAATATTTAAATTGATAACACATTTAAATCAAAATATGTTTATTAATTGATTTCCTTTCTTTATTGTTAATGTTGATAAGTAGCACAAAACTAGACAAAAGTGTAAATCCGAGTCGTAAATAAGTTTGATTTTCGCTTCCTTCGCCCTACTATTGAATTGTTTTAAGTTTCGAAAAGCAGTTTGAAAGTTAGGTATATAAATGTGTTTTGGCATATATAAACATCGTTGACTAAGTCATTGAACCCCTTTTCGACATATCTCAAAGTTTTTAAATATCTGACAACCCTGTCTCAAACTGTTTCCACTTATAATTGATGTTGATGCACATTCTGGGATCCCGATCTCACTTATCTGCATAACAACTATGTACAACTCCATCGTTGGTTTGGTTATCGAGAGACCTTCCCAACGATTCTAAAAGTTTGAAGATCTGGCAACCCTATGTCAAGTTATGACAACATTACAGATATTCAAATACTTTTTTGAAGCTGGAGCTCCTTTATTGGTTTAAACACTGAAAGATTCTGCGCACTTAAAGATAACAGTTCAAATTAAAATTATGTCCGGATCTTCCATATGACCAAAAACGACGCCAGTCTCTTTTTTTTTTCAAAGAAAAAAACCTCAATATTTTTACAGATTCTGAAAGTATGTTAAATTTGCCATAAAAATGAATATTGGGCTACGAATTTAACGTTTCGGTTGCTGTTCTACGACGTTACAACGGTGGAGAATTTTGTTTCAATATTTCTTTAGAAAATGCTGTGATTCTGCTCTGATAATCAACATAAACTAGACTTTTTTTGATTTTTAACGTAGAATTAACTGCTGAATCGAATGCCACCATCTGGACTGGAGTGGTCGGAGTCCTCGGGGGGTGTTCCGATTGGGGGACATTTGCCGAACCATAAAAGTTGGGGCAATGTGGCTATCAAACTTTATGATTTTTGATACTGAACATAAAATTTGACATTTCGGCAGTAGTGGCCACAATCCGGAGTGGCCAGAGGATGTTCCGATGGGGGGTCATTTGCCGAACCATAAGAGTTGTAACCGTTGGTTACAATTCTTGAACGAACCTTTACTTTTTAATTTAATTCCCCAACATACAACATCACACCCTACAAAGCAGCGAAGGGATTTTCGTACCGCTGCGAACAAGACCGTTCTTGACGGCGTCGCGTCGAGACGGTACACAATGGGTGGGATGGAAAATGGTGGTTTTCCCTCCAGGGAAAATAGGAGGGAGAAGTCTACCTGGCTCGCCGATCCCAAAGATCGGCCTCTTTTGCTTAACAGGCGTCCGTGCGATCGGTTGAGTGTCCGTGTCAGTGTCGTCAATTGCACTGGACACATCTGCCTTCCGGAAGTGGAAGTGCCTGGCGGTAGTCAAGGTTCCGCTGGACCTCAACGGCGCACGGGTATCGGTCGACCTGGACATAGAAGTGCGGAGGTGCCATTGTCCACGTCTTACGTCAAAGACCATCGAGACCTCTGGCGCGGAACGCGCCATAAACGCCAAGGAGGTTCCCCTCTCGGCGAGCCCACATCGGTGGACTCCGGGGCTTGCCGATTCGTCAAAGAGGGAAGACGCCTGCCCGCGCGGAAGTCCAGCAACGCTCGCTCGACATCCGACCGCGGTTTCCAGCCCAGCAGCTCAAGCGTTCCGGAAGCAACAACAGCCTTCAACCGTTACGTGGCTGCAACGACCCCCCCCCCCCCTTGGGAGTTCCGGCGGCACAGTCGAGGGCGCTCCTATGACCGGCCATCGTAGAGGTAACGCCGAAGGCGTTCAGCCTGAGGACCAGCTGCAGCAGTACGGTACGTTGTCCCGGAGTTCATTTACACGCCCACACCCACACACAAATACACGCTTCAATAAAAATTATACCTTTTAAGTTGAAAAGTGTGGTTCTGTGATTTTTCCTACCCTATCCGCATTTACCTGAATCCGCCTAGTAGTTCGTGCCGACCCTGAGTGATGAGTAGTCAGTAGCTAGGTCTACGACTACTTTTCAGTTGATGGTCTTTTGTCCTGGAAAGGACTGAGCTAGCCGTCCTTGATAACTGACCAAAGTCATAAGTTTCAGAGTTGGGGCAATATGGGTATCAAACTTTATGGTTTTTGATACTGGACATGAAAAGTTGCCATAATCTGAAGTTAAGCAGTTAAATTAAAATTGCTTATTAGGCAGGAAGTAATAAATAAAATACTGCGATGCACATTTTTTGTGCCGCTGCGATAATCTGATTCTGGAAATTTAGAATAACTTTTTCATAATCAATTAGAGCCCTGAAAAGGGCAGTTTTAATGTCTGCTGTTGAAACAGCCTTGCAAAAACATTTCCGCATCTTGGTAACTTTCGAGTGGTGAGGGAAAGTCGATTGATTTCACATTGATTTCTATTTCAGCTCCACTTGCAATTTTCGTCCCCATGGTTCGATAGGACGTTAATTATAAGGGAATCATGGGGAAATTTGGACCGTACATTCTAATCGAAAATATCAACAACCATCTTGAAAAGTTCTTTATCATACTGGTCATGTGTAACATAACCACCTGCACCTTTTTTTACTGTCTGGAGATGTTCAGTTTTATCTTTGTAATCCGATAAATCACATTGCTTTGTTCTCATAAAATACTGAACAAATGCAAATTGCGAATTGATTAAAATTACGATAATCGTTTCAATTTGTGATTTTTTCGCTTAGCTTCTACTTGTCTTGAATATACATTTTAAAATAAACTCAATTCCTTTTTCCAGACCACCCTCTGTACAAGCGCGATGTGTAAGGTGCTATTTTTGCCGCCACAGGCGCTTCTGGTATTCGATGTTAAACTTATCAACGTACCGCATCTTTGCCAATGCGTGGAAAATGTTTCAAATGAACAAATTAGTAGAACTCATGAATAGTGTGCCTCATCTACCAATTGAAACTGTTTTATCCGCCCACCCATCCATATTGTGTTCGTTTGCGAGCAGTTTGGCTGCTCTGGGAAGACTCTGGAACAGACGGCTGCAGCGGAGGCTCGGTGTGGTTTAATGCGATCAGGCAATTTGGATTAAAATTATATATTTTTCGCCACCATTCAACAATTGCATACTAGCATATTTATTCACTTCTTCGTGCGGGTATGAGTCAAACGTCCGGGAGGTTTTCATTGTTGAAGAGCGCTTTTAATAGGAGGCATGCATTGGGTGACCGACATTTTAAAATGTTTCAAAACATTTTTTTCTATTCACCAAGCAATCGCAGCAGCATGACCAAAATTCAAAACAACTGATTTAGTTCAAATCGTTTTAATTTTTGCATGCCGTCAATAGGGGTGAACCGAGGTGAACTAGAACTACAGTTTGAACCGAGATAGCACTTTTTAATACAGCATTTGCATTCCCCACAGAAACAGCATAATTCGAAAAAAAAGTTGTCCGATCGGGCTCAACATTTTTCTGGTTGGCCGAAATATTTAGACCCGTATTTTTTGTTAGTCCGTAAGGGTAACCTACGCCGTGACAGGGTGGTAAAAATAAGGCCATTTTCGTCGATTTCCGCAAAAACCAATTTTGCCTTCCTCACCTCAATGAGGAAAGGCTATAAAATCACTCGAAAAGTGAACTTCTTTATTCGACTTCGTAGACCCTTCACGTATACCTATCGACTCAGAATCAAATTCTGAACAAATGTCTGTGCGTGTGTATGTCTGTAAGTCTGTGCACCAAAAAATATGCACACGATTATCTCCGGACATGCTAAACTGATTTGGACTGTTTTGGTCTCATTCGATCCGTCTTGGGGTCCCACAAGACCCTAGTTGATATTATGAAGTTTAGAAAAGTACTTCAAAAGCTATGCTAGAAAAACGATGTAACAAAACCCGTCATGCTTTTTATTGTTAGAAAGGTATTTGAAAGACCTTTCCAACGCATTCAAAAGATTGAAGATCTGACAAACTCATCAAAAGTTATGAGCACTTAAGTGTTATTTATACACTTTTTTTAGGCCGGATCTCGAATATTTGATTAAAAATTGTCAGGATCTATCATGCGACCCATCGTTGGATAGGTAATCAAAAGACCTTTCTAATAAGCCCAAAAGATTGAAGATCTGACAACCCAATCAAAAGTTATAAGTACTTTAGTGTTTTTAATACACTTTTTCGAGGCCGGATCTCAGACATCTTGATAAAAAAAAAATTAGTGTTATTTATACACTTTTCGAGGCTGTGTAGTGTATTTACTTTATGAATGCCAGCCACCTAAAGGTGGATTAAGTAACGTTTTTCAAAAAAAATCATAATTCCCCGCCATTTCATCCGATTTCAGCTGTAAGTTGGCCTTTCAAAAATCTAGCCTAACATATGAAAAGGTCGATTGAAAACATAAAATGCTGTTTTAAAGGTCTCGGGACCAAAGGGGAAAATATTTTTATTGGATTCCTCGGAAAATTTTACATAACATAACAAAAAACGGTAAAGTTATGTTTTCAATATTCCGAGATACGATTTTCTCAAAATAAAAACTATGTTTCTGACGCGCCGAGCGCAAAAACGGGAATATGACGAAAACCGGAAAAATGACTTTTTTATAAAACTCGGATAATTTTTGCGATGACCTATACATGTACGGGATTAGTAAACCAGAAGTATAAAAATAATTTATAATATTTTTTTCTAGTCACTCTACTCCACACATGTGTGAGTTGCATCTGCACAGCAGGTGGTTTCTTTTCTTCACTGCCACCAATTCAGGCCATCATCTTCGTAAAGTAGAACGTCAGCAACCAAACATTATGGACAATATTACAAATCATAAATTTATAGGGTTTAAATGGGCCAGTAGGTATTGTCACTTTTGGCTGTTAATTTGAAGTAATTACTGATATCAGCTTAGAGCTGAGAAAAAAAAGCAAATTACCATACAAAATCTTGATCAAACTGAAACCAACTCGACAATAGTTCATGATACTCAAATGATCATTAGAATGCCAAGCAATTTAATTAAATCGATTCAGAAAAAAAACACAACCACACATCTCATTAGAACCAAAACAGTTCGATTTGAAAAGGTTTAGTTTTGGCAAAGTCATTCAACCGAATTTTACGACTCAACTCCCACTTGACTAACTGTACAACCGCAATGTCTGGGAACAAATCGAGAATCCCGTGTGAGGTGATTTATGCGCTAAGCACGTAAATCCCATAAATGAAGCGAATCCCAGAATATTTCGTCACATTGCGCCGCATACAAAACGGTCCATTAGAAGTGCCTCCCATTAAAGCGACCCATTTCATTCATTCTTATTGCCGGTAAAGAACGTAACAGGTTAAGTCGGATTTAAGTGAAAAGCTCATGTGTTGCAAATTTTTAATCAGATCTGATTATACAGAAATTAAATTTAATTGGTTTGGCAGTCACATGGTTACCGCATTGCTGCTCACATGATCCGGTTCATTGAAAATGCCATTTTACGACTGTTCAAACTGCGGAATATCTTCTTTATAGGTTTTCCCATGATTGTATTGTTGTGAAATATGAGAAAGCAAGAAAAAAGTTTTGATCGAATCGTGGTACTGAAATATAAACACATTTTAATAAATTCGACTTTTGATCACAAATTAAGCGAGACGTTTCAAATTTTATTGCCCAGTCGATACAGATTTAGGCTTCGCAGAAACTTTGATACAAATTTCATAATTTCAATTTTGCATAAGTGTAAAAGCAAAGTATCGTAGCAAAAAATATGAAATCGTTATCAACTATCACTGTCTCGATTTTTCTTAGTTCTAAGAGAGTAATTCTTATAATTCTTCGACTATTGGATTGATGTACTACACTAAAATCCCGATGATTGTTATCAAACAATGATTGTTATCAAACCATCGGGGTTAATTAGTTTTTTCCGCATTTTGACCATAGTGGCTCAAATAATAAACTTTTTCCAAACTATTTCTAATCGAATCTCTAATCTAACCCTGTCGCAGGGTATCCTGGAAAATGCCTTGATTGAAGCCTAGCATCCTTTTGTCATTATTAACATTTGCAGTGCCCCAATGCATTAGATTGCTTTGAAACATCACAAACGTTAAAGCGGCCATGCCAACTGCGTAAAGTCAACCGCAAAGATGATTCGTTGAATTGGATTGAGTTTGAACACGAATGCTCAAACAAGAATACAGTTCTGAATCCACAGGGGAGGAAGAAACATGAGGATCCCCCGCTCACGTTTCTGTTTTTTGGGCAATTAATCGTTGGGAGCAACATGCTAAGAAGTTTTGGTGCTCCGGGATCCTTTATTCAACTTTTTTTCGTAAAATTAAGATAACGCGTTACACAGAAAAAAAAATGATGGTAATATTCATCAGGAAATGGTGACAGATTTTGTGGCAAAAATAATGATTAATTTTACCCCAGAAAATGATGAATTTTCATCAGTTTTTGATGAATATTCATCAGGTTCACATTTTACACATTTTTTATGTAATATTACTCAAAAACAAAGGTAACATTCAACCTACCAAATTTTCAACATTCCAAAACTCAACTTTTTTTTTCTGTGTATGATTACAAGCAAACCTCTTATGTTAATACATCATTTTTTGTAATTGCCTGCCCTACAACTTTGTAGAACATTGTTAAACTCTAAAAAATAACCCTCCCTTGTTTTTTCGGGATTCTGAGTACGCCATCAAACCTTTGACACTAAATTTTGTTGAATGTTCAAAAAAAGACTTGGTCGTACCGCCCCTCCGTAATGAGATATCGAAAATGGAGCTCGAATTCGTGATCAGGGTCAAAAGGGGTAACCCTTAGGACAAAGTTTCGCGCAAATCGAAGAGGGGTCGGGGCAACTGCTGTGTGAGTTGGCAGAGAATTACCTAACAAGTGGAGAAAAAAACTTGAAATCAAACTTGCAATGCCCGCAACTATGTGGTGCTATTATTGATTGTTTGATTGTTGATAATTTTACTACTTTTCAATGGCCGCCTTTGACAAAATACATTCAATTCTCGGGTGAGTTTTTTGAAAAGCCGTAAGATCCACCGTGACCTTTAACACTAATTTTCGTTTTTCTCAAAAATGAAACAAAATTTCATTTATTTTAAGTTTGGGGTACACAGAAAAAAAATGATGGTAATATTCATCAGGAAATGGTGATAGATTTTGTGGCAAAAATAATGATTAATTTTACCCCAGAAAATGATGAATATTCATCAGTTTTTGATGAATATTCATCAGGTTCACATTTTTACACATTTTTTATGTAATATTACTCAAAAAAAGAGGTAATATTCAACCTATCAAATTTTCAACATTCCAAAATTCAACTTTTTTTTCTGTGTACTCGAAGGACGTGTAGATGAACAATCTCAAGCTTTTTTGATATTGGTTTTTCGTAAGTAGGTTGAATATCGATGCAAAAAGGACTTTGTTCACCAATGGCTGTTACGGCTTTTTGAAAACTAATCCAAGAAATGTATTGCAAAAGAACACTAAAGGTTTTTAACAAATCTGTAAAAAAAAATAACCTCATAAAAATTTAAATTATAATGAGCTTCTTCTCAGTAAAATACATTGGTTCAAATTTATGTTCATCAATATCAATATCTGTGAACTCTACAGCTAACCGCAAAAGGCACATTGGCTTCAAACATTTTTTCATTTGATCTACTTTTTATTCCAGCTCGAACTGAGTGCCTGTTTGATTGCAGTGACGAGCGCATTACATATGGATCATCCCACGAAATTCAGTAACCGACAACCTTTCATCAGACAATATAGATGTGCAACTTTAACCCTTCCAAGAGCAGCCCATATAACCCCGCGGGCGGACGGACGTTTAAGTAGCACGCTGCAGGAACTATTAAAAGTGATTATATGCTCGTTACCCTAATTTTCAGATTGACGAACGAATCAGTCGATCAAAAAAGCGATTCCAGGTTGCTTTCCACACTTTGCGTTCTCCTCTACATTGCTCGTTTTAAGTAGTCGATTTCAGCATATGTTTGATCGAAACCGACCGATTATCATCGTTTTTAACCGATCATCAAAAAGAAATACACAAAACTAATGGTAAGAAAACATTTACATTGCACTAATAATGGACCTAGCTAATGCTCAATTGATCCATTTTATAATTTGCTTTACGATGGAAAGGGAAACCCTCGGTGGGCGTTAGTTCAAAGTGCCTTTTCTATATGTTTTCCGACGCTTCCACACAGGAAGGGATGTTGAAACACATTATAAAGAATTTTGACGCCACCTAATAGGGTAAATGATCCAGTTTTGTCTATGGGTAATTCTGCGCAAACTTTGTAAACTTTGTCCTATGGGGTAACTTTTGTCCCTGATGGGGCTGAAACGGTGATGAGATAGAAATTTGGTGTCAAATGGACTTTTATGAAGAATGAAGAATTCCGAAAAAAAACGTATTTTTCATCGAAAAACACACTAAAAAATGTTTAATATAAATATATTTGTGTGTAATTGTCCGCTCTACAACTTTGTAGAACATTGTTACACTCTGAATAATAACCCTGCAAAGTTAGAAAAAACACGAAATTTTAAAATATAGGCTTCAAACATTTCAGTTGAGTAACGAAAAATGGCAGAGTTTTCAAAACTTTTTTAAATAAAAATACGTTTTTTCGGAAGCCGTGGCCGTGGTGTAGGGGTTAGCGTGATTGCCTCTCACCCAGTCGGCCTGGGTTCGATCCCAATCGGTCCTGGTGGCATTTTTCGAGACGAGATTTGTCTGATCACGCCTTCCGTCGGACAGGGAAGTAAATGTTGGCCCCGCTCTAACCTAGAGGGTTAGGTCGATAGCTCAGTCCAGGTGTAGGAGTCGTCTCCCTGGGTCCTGCCTCGGTGGATTCGCTGGTTGGCAGTTGGAATCCCGGGGTGGATGGAAGCTAAGGTGTAAAAAGAGGTTTGCCTCAACAATCAAGCCTTCGGACACCTAGTTTCGAGTAGGAATCTCGCAAACGAGAACGCCAAGGCAATACTGTAGAGTGAATAATTTGATTTTTGATTTACGTTTTTTTCGGAATTCTGATTAAGCCATCAAATCGGGCGTCTAATTTTACATAAAAGTCCCTTTGACACAAAATTTCTATCTGCTGCAATTTATTGAAAAACATCTCTTCTTCGCATGTTCAAAAATTGAAGGGGTCGTACCGCCCCTCCGTCACGAGATATCAAAAAACGGACCTCGGATTCGAGATCAGGGACAAAAGTTTCCTCTTAGGACAAAGTTTCACGCAAATCGAAGAGGAGTCGAGGCAACTTTTCGCGGTTTCGTGCGGGTTGGTAGAGAATTACCCCAATTCTATAACAATTGTTTTTTTTTTGCAATATTAAACAAAATATATATATATGTTTGTTCTCTACAAGAGACTTTGCAATGCACAAAAAATTGTTCCATATCCGTTAACTAAATGCAAAATAACCCAGAATTCCGCACCCTTAAGCATGCAACACGGAGTGTTACGATCTTTGGCCGAAACCGTTACCATCACATTTGCAGAATAATCAAAATTTTTGCCATTGTACCGGAGAGGGTATCTAGATTTCACACAGATGGAAGGCGGAATTAGCACCTCTTCCTTAGGATGATCTCTTTTGCACGTCTTCTCTTTCCATTCGTGTACAAAAAGAGACTTCTTGTACGAAATAAGAAGGCGGCGAACCTCCACGCGATGTGACCCTTTTGGTTGGCCAAACATCTAAAGAACCATGCGAAGTTATAGCACTGCAACAATAAGCATTCACTTCTTTTGTTGTGCCCTGTTGTGCCAAGCAACGACACTATCGCAAAACTAATTAATAGAAGTGTTTACTGTCTGAACTGATAACCATCTTTTTATTGTGTTTACTGATGTTTCTGCACACTTCCGGTTCACCATTAGAGTGGTTTGTGTGGCTCAGGTGTAAAAACCTGTTGCGCTAAGGTCGTTATGCTGAAGGAACATAACATTTTTATATCTCCTAGGGGTTAGTCTCACCTAGAGACCCAGATGAATTAAATTGTACATAAAACTAAACATTCGCAAAACTGCTATCCGTACCATAAACGTTAGCAAGCTTTCGGAGGTAGGAAAAAACGGTGAATAAACTATTCAAACATTTTACAATTTCACAACATTTTAATACGTAACTTAGTTGACCAAAAAGGCAAAAACTAAAATAAACCGAGATCAATTAGTAATCAACATAGCCGATAAACTAATGAACAAAAAAGTTCATGTTCATTCAAGTTTATGAAAATAAAAAACATTTTGGCACAAAAACACTCAAAATTGCATTCCTTATTTAAATTGCAGACAAATTTTCCTTCGGATAATTGAATAATGATTTTGTTTTCTTATCTTGTTTAGGTTTTGATCTCAGATATTGCCTCGAAAATGTTCTAAACTTGAACTTGAATTTGAAGTTCAAAGTGAGAATAGAAAAACAAAACACAAAAAAAACGTTTTGTTCATGTTTCGATTATCCGAAGTTCCTAAGAAACCTTTGGGTAATCGAACGTTATCAAACCCTTTCAGGCTTGATGGATTTTAAATCTTTTTTTTTATACTGATCCATAACTTTTGTACGGTCCCTGAAATCATTTTTCCAACACCAACTTAAAAACTTTTTTTTATATTCAGGCCAGACTTTCTCCGGCTGGAAAAAAAGCTGTTCAACTTAAATTAAATTCGAGTCGTTGTGTCAGTATGGTCTTGCCTTCCCGTTTTACCTTAAACAAAAGTCGTATGATCAAGGCTGTTCTTTTAATACTTTTTTGTATGATTTTCCTATGCAAATTAGTGTATTACAGTTTTTTTTTGCATCCTAATCGTTGAGGAAAAAAATAAAGGCAGGAGACCTTTCTAGAAAAAGCCCAGTCCATATAACCATGTTTTAACTGATGTATAAATGATTTCAGAATTCTCGATTACTTATCCAAAAGGTCATATGTTCATAGAAAATCCATGGCGCATTGCTTGTTTTAAAAAGGAAACTGGAATTATGCTTTTACCCCGTCAAAACGTCAAATCCAAGATCATATTACTTTTCGTTCCTTAAAAAGTATCTATTTATTATTTTCTTCTATTTTTCCTATGTTATACCTCTATCTTCGTTATATCGCCCCTACACGGAGAAAAAATAGTTCCCAAAATCGTGAACAAGCGTTCATGAAATTCGGAACCACGAACAAAGTGTTCAAATTCCATGGTACGATTTTGAAAAACGTACCATGAAATTTGAACACTTTGTTCGTGGTTCCGAATTTCATGAACGCTTGTTCACGATTTTGGGAACGAGTTTTAGCAAGATCATTGAGAGATTGATTACCACCCAAATTAGTATGCTATATTTTATTAAAAAAAAAAGATTTATAGTATCTTTATAGAGCTGTTACAATGGTTCCACTGTGAAACATGCTATCTGCTTTGTCTGATGTAAGCTTAATAAATTTCATTTTTGACAAGCAAACTCTCATATACAATCTAAAAAAACTAATTGTTTTACAACAGGCAATTTACACTGGCTTTGTCTATTTCAAAATTACACGAACTTGATAATGGCTGAGAAGCATTGAAAAGGAAACTGCTTTTTATCTACCATCAAGGATCAATTATTCAAGTTCACGTTACGTCAACCATGACGCCGAGCAAAGCGGATAAAGAAAAGATAGCAATTCAACACTCTGTGTCACAATAAAACAATCACCGGCAGTCAGTTACTGTGTATCGAAATTTCCATTTCTGTTAAACGTTACTACTAAGTGCCATACTGTCGTACAAGCTCAGAGGCAGACACTGCCAAGTTATGCTAGCAACAGTTTTTAAATTAAGAGAGAAAGGTGAATGCCTGGATTGGGGACAGCAATAACTTCAATGTACGTTGCACTTTTTTTTGGATAAACACGTGTGAAATTTTGATAGACAAGAAACGAGAAGAAAGTGAAGCATATTTTATTACTTTTTCCTTCCGTCATAACACTATACTTGTTGCCATGTTCAGCAACCATAACAAAAATATTATTTTTAAGTGATTGTTGGAGCTAACTTTGTGAGTACGCCATACATCGTCCGATAGGCGGATGGTTTTTTTTTTTTTTTTTTCATTTTTTCGATGGAATAACAATGTTTGGTAAAAGCAAAGGCATATTTGCGTACACCAAGATTCGAGTTAAAGTGAAATTTTCACCTAGTTGTTCCGGTTAGCAATGGCCTTAAGCCAAACGATTGGCAACAGATGATCGCCCGAGACGGTGGGCATGAATCGGGACAGAACACTTAAATTTTGATTAGCGGCAAATACGCATATTGTACCCAACAGTCAAAATGCTCCACTTACGGGTGCTATTGATTGCCTTCACCACCCTTTTCAGCCTTCATCCATATTAACTTGAACGTATTGAAAAGTGCTGCTTACTGGTGGTGCACTGATAATGAAAATGAATCTGTAAGTTTTTTCAATTTTATTGGTCAATTAAATGTTAAGTTATGAAACGCGGCAGAAAAAAATAAAGATCTCAAATAAAAAGAAAACGAATTTCACCTACTGTTATAGCCATTTGCGAGGGTTCCGCGCGGACTAGAAATGGAATTTGTAATAAACGTATTTGGTCGTGTTCTGGTAATGGCAGTGCAGTTCTCTAGGAATTTACAACATATTTTTATATTCTTTGAGCACATGTTTTTTGAAGATTCCTTTCTTCATTTGTGTTTTGAAGTTTATGTTTTGATGTTAAGGCGAATGAAGTGTAAGCAAGTTTTTGTAAAATTTTACATATTTTTAAGCTACTGTGTAAGTTGACTCTTTTAACAAAAAACAATTTTTAATATGCGTAGTTATGATTCCAAGTAAATTTAAGTTATTTACATCTCTGAGAGTAGTTCAAATTTATTTTTCCTAAACACTTTGAAACAAACCATAAAATTTATGTTTGGTCGTTAAAAGATTGAAAATGACGAGTAACGCGAATTTCTGTATTTAAATATTTGGCGAACTTTAAATTGTTCCGAATTTGTAGGATGGCTGTACTAAGTACAGTGTACTTTCAAAAAATATTTGCAGGAAAGCTAAACAAAATATTTTCCCTTAGATATTTGTTCAATAGCAAGGTACCCAGAAAATTGTACACTTAAATTATTTGTAAAAAGGTGGTATAAAATTCTACAAAATCTGATTTCGCAGAGAATAACTCGGAAGTCAACCCGCTGCCCGACTGGCTGGGTTGTTACCATCAGTGGGTTGCGCGCTGTGGGAATTGTGTTTAACATTCGTATGGCACTCGCCTCAGCTGTTGGTTGGGGTCTGAACTTGGAAACATTTGATGGTCGAGTGCTCTAGAAAAGTCGAGCGGGCGGCATGCTGAGAAATGTGGGAGCACGCGCACGGTCCCTGGCAAGTAAGCCGAGGATGATGGAAGCTTGACTGTGTTTTGCTCCGAAACGACAGAGATAGACAGAAGTTACAGTTTTCACCACAAGCCCGTTAGATCATTTTAAAAAGTCGATCATTGTGTGGCAATCTGTGTGATAACTATCGTCACCGGGGAAAGGTTCATACGGCGGAAGTACAATTTATTGATCACTCAATAACGATTTTTTTTTTAAATAATTCATGCGCAATTGAACAACTTTATGTAAACTTTGACTTCTCTTGTTTGTCATTAACTTTGTCTGAAAAAAAAATATCATGTTTTTTTTCCAATTTCATTTGTCTCGTTGAGTTTTACCCTTTAAAATAGTTTTCATTTTGATTTAAAACATGTAATTTTATAATAAGTTTAAGAAATTCTATCCAATCACCATGCAAATCAGAAAGAGGAACTCTAAGTTCGATTTTAGCCCACATTTTTCATCTAAAAATATTGATAGAAAATATGTTATAACAAAGTCACATAAAACAACTCGAATCACTAAATATATAATATCAATTTTATAGATTACAACCGAATACTCAGAACGGTTCGTGCGAAACTCGCCACTTTGCGGAGAACGAATAAGGTGAAATAAGCTGAATGTATATCATTCACAAATGGACTTTGTTTCCGCTTCGCCGCACATATTTGGATTCAACTTGTCTCCAGAGCGATAATATTTCGACGAATTTTCGTCTCGCACCCTTTCATTTCACGCGGCGTTTCGCGTGAACTTTAAAATTAGTTTCGCTGTCAGAACTACGCCTCCAACAGGAGATGAGTTTATTTTGACGAGTTTGGAGCGATCGAACTTTTGAAAAAACTTTGAATTTTCTTCAGGCAACGCTGTCAATTTGGGGAAATTTAGGCGAAATTTTTACCCTTAGCGCAAATTGACTTTTATTTTTGAGGTCCCAACAACTTTCATCAGTTCAGAATGTCTCAATTATCACCACTGTTGTACACAAGAAGTTAATGGCTTTATCACCACTCCCAACAAGTTTTTTTTTCGCAAACTGTTGATTGACCACGTATGGTCGCGTGTAAGGCATTTTATTGTGGTCAGAGCATTACACAAAGCATACAAATTACATGTCTGGCACTAATATTCGCACCCACCTTTTCTCCCATAATTAATGCTTGTTATAAATAACTCCGTCGCTCGTCATGTATGTTATACCCTGCACGCCACATTCTAGCCCTGGATTTATCTATTTATATCATGCACCTGTTGGCAGGTCAATAAAATGCAGCGAAAGTTTTTTGCTCCAGCCGGCATTAGAGGAAACCACAAGTATGAGAAGCTGCAGCATAAAAAATACACCAGTCATGCCACCTATGAGTAAAAGAAGCTTTTCTTAGTTAATCTTAATTTCAATCTTGATTGAAAAGTAAACAGGTTGGGGAACTATTCAGCTTAAATCGTATGTTAAATTCATAATACTTTGTTTGCATCAATTCAAAATCCATGTAGTCTAAGCATGTTTGACAAATAAATTAATAAATCAAAGGTAATTAAGAACTTTGTGTTTAAAATAAATACTGAGTACTAATAAACACTGTGATGATAAAAACTGCAAAAAACGTATCAAATACTTACAGCACCTTGAACAAACTTTAGTTAACCAGTTCAATTTCCTACAAAATATTTTGCCTTGATTTGATGAGGATAGCAAAAAAAACTAAAATCTGTTCACCACATGGTGGCATGAGAGCCATGATTAAAAATGTGAAAAAGCAAAAATATTAAACTAAAAGCATTGACCGAAGTATGGCGAGCGGCCGTATAAGTCGTAAGAATTTGCAGCGCGTGATAAATGGTTTTAATTTTTAATTATTTAACGGCGTTTAAGAAAAGGTTCTTGTACAAATGTGTTCAACTTGCTAGTAACAAATTGCTCAACTAACGGGAAGCTGTTACCTACCGGCACTGGACAAGACCGACTCTTTCCCCGCTGATGGTGTGCAAGAGCCGGATATCGGCCAGAATTAACGATTTGTGCTCCAGTTTGCCGCATCGTCATGGTGCGTGGGATTTTCTCGGAATGGTACCACAACGCTAGCAACTGGTGGTCAGCAGCAGCAGCAGTCAGCCAGCATTGTGGGTACTCCAGGTTCCAAGGTGCATACTTTAAAACGATGCAATTATCGCTAATTAAACGTTGTTTTATTTTGTTGAATTATGACATGACAACGCCTCATAAACTGTTTTTTTTTCTCTCTTCTGCAAAGTTATTAACCGGACTCGATTTTTCATTTCTTTTATTTTGAAGTAATCTCAAAAATAAATAGTGTCCTACTGTTGTACTCGCATGTAACATTTGTTACGTTGTTCAATTTGTTGCAAATTCTTTTTTATGGCATTTAACATAAATAACAAAACCTAATGGTAATTTAAATGGTTTTCGAATAATAAACCCCGAAATAATAAACCCCGTATTTTTTTTTGTTCTGCCAATCCCGAGCAGGGGTAAATAACACGGGAATACCAAATTTTGGTATTACTTGGGCAAATAACAGGGACCAAAATGTGCCTTTGGTTGCCCAGTAATAGATGGTAAAATACCATAAAATCATACCAAAGTCTTGTATGTGGAAGGGCACAACAATACCAAACTATGTTATTCCAAGGGTAAAATAATACCTCAAAATAAAACCATTTCAATACCAAGTTGAGGTCTTCTGGATTTTTGAACATTGCTTGAATGCAAAAACTTGGTATTGCCATGGTTTTATTTTTAGGTATTCTCGCGCCCTGGAAAATTTGATTTTGGTATTCCTGTGGTCTTCCACATATATGATTTTGGTATGATTTCATGGTATTTTACCATCTATTAGGGTTTGTTCAAAAATTACGTCCATGAATAGGTGGAGGGGGGGGGGGTCTGGGGTTTGTGACCGCCCATGTTAAAGGTATAGGCAAAGTGCGTGACAGGGGGGAGGGGGGGTCCGAAATTCCGAGAATCACTGGACGTAATATTTGAACAAACCCTTACTGGGCAACCAAGAGACATTTTGGTCGCTGGTATTTGCACAAGTAATACCAAAACTTGGTATTTTCTTAACATTTTTAGTGTATCAGTTGCAGTTAGTGAAAAAACGGAAATGATCCATATGCAACAGCCAAATCTGCTCACCTGATGGTTCCATGTTGTTCTTATTGATATTCTTCACCACATCGAATGCATTTGTCATTGATCAACAACCTGTGCTTGAAGTTTTTGAAGCTTCTGAAAAATAACAAGATTGAAAAATAAGTGTTATTAAAATGAAACTGGATTGAAATTCACCAAAATTCAATAATCTGTCGATTGACTCGTTTTTCAAAGTATTTGGTAATCCCGACTTAGAGAAATTTCAACGATTTAAAAAAAATATTAGTGGGTATATATATAAAAAAAAATTAATATCAGTTTAACATTTTTGGGTTTCAGTCATTTTAGCGCAAAATTAATTATCTCGACAAAATTTATATAAATTTCCCATAGTTTCAGAGGAATTTGATGAAAACCTTGAATACCAAAATGTGCCATCCTGACTTAGAAAATTCTCCACAACTTCAAGTAATTTCTTTAGAGGGTATATCAAAAATGTTTAAAATCAAGTTTGAAATTTCCGGTTTTCAATGAAGGCATTCGCTTTGAGGTATCATTTTAGCGCAAAATTAATTATTTTATTGGTCAAAATTTTCCCATAGTTTCAGAGGAATTTGAATAAATACTGTAATACCAAAAGAATAAATAAATGTGGTGTTCGAAATTCTGCAATTTTGCAATATCAAAACAATACCTTAAATTGGTATGATACCACATTTTGCTCTTCCATAATCCTTAAGACAAATTTTAAAGGGTCCAGGAAAACCAAAATTTGGTATTAATACCAGAGAATAGTATTATTACGCATTTCCCTTGTTATTTACCCATGCTCGAGATAGGGTGACCTACGCCGTGTTAGGAAAACACGGTTTTTAATTTCAAAAAATCGTATCTCGAAATATTGAAAACATAACTTCACCAATTTTTTTATATGTTAAGATGTAAAATTTTCCGAGGAATCCGGAAAAAAATATGTTCAGACATAGGCTCTTTGGTCCCATGTTTTGCTTATCCCTCATTTCAAGTCAAGTCGAGTTTATGCCAATTCCTGCAGCATAGCTGTTGCCAAGCTATGCTACCGTAACAACCAACATAACTCAGAGAATCGATATAACTAGTTTGGTGGCATCAGAGAAACACTATTTTTCGGAAGCAGCAGTTTAGAGCTACGATTAGAGCGATGTCTAAGGAGTCAGACACTAAGGTTCCGGAAGTAACCACTTCTGCGGATGACATAGAAGACCAGGAGGTTGACTATGGCGAATTGCAACAGAAAAGTCACGACGAGGATGAAATTCTAATACTGAAAGACGTTACCGTCAAGTTTCGTATCTTGAAATTTCACATAGTAACCCACGCATATCCGAACATTTACACGATCGACGAGGTTAAAAAAGACATTTCGACGAAGTTTCAAATTCAGCAAAAATATCTCGTCCTAAAGCAAGTCAACAGCACAAACCCGCTGAAGGACAGCCAGCGGTTGTTTGACTTATGTGACAACGATTACGGGGTCATCGACATGGACCTGGAACTAACCGAAAATGCTTGTTTGGCCAACGTCCGATTGGAACCACAGCAGTACTACAAGTAAGTTCCCCGGCAAACTAGGTGTCGAAGAGGACACCTGGCAACGATCTCGTGCATCCTAACCAATCAAAGTTAATAACAAGTGGCCGGGATTACTAATTACGGTTGTCCTCTGTCTTCCAGCAATTTCAGCCTGCCGGATATAATTACTGTCCGAGTGCCAGCTGACGGGTCCGGGGAGGGAAGTGCCAGCCGTGACCTTGTGGTTGAAATCGAAAATCAAGCCATCATTAAACCTTTCGTCGGCGGTTATGTAGATAAGATCACAAGTAAAATCAATTCATCTTCCTGCTTCCATTTTGGTTTTCCTTCTCTTTCGTGTTTTTTTTTTTTTTGCCATCTTCCCATTTCTCTTGATCATTACATCTGTAAACTCACTAGCTTAGCAGAAAATTATTATGCACATTTTTTTTATTCTAGAAATCGAGTTTCACGATGCCTTCACCCAGACTGGCCCTCCTCTTGAAAGAATTAAATTTGCAGGTATTTTGAACAATTTTCTCAACCATTGATCGCTATCCTTTGCGCTATAGAATGAAGCTAAAAAATCTTTGATTGCCTGATACCTAAAAACATTGCGTTCCTACCCAGTTTGCAATTAATATTCCTTGGCAAAGTAGAAGTCTCTCAACATCATTCCACAACGCATCTTACAATCTAATCATTCAAAACCGTCCGAATCCGGATATCCCGCTGATACATTTTTAATCCTTTTTAATTTCAACCCCAATCCTCGGGTTGCTTAACGAAATCTTTAGGAATCCAAAGCCGTGATACGCAAACCGTGGAGGAAAAGGCCATCGAAATTGCTACACCCCGCGATCGAGCCACAACCAACTACGGTGAAGCGACCGAGCTTTCCTATGCCTCAAAGTACACTGATCGGACCGTGAGCACCGGAAGCTACGAGAGCTACGATGAAATGACGAAGCGCATCGATCTAATCGGGAAGGTAACACTAATTCAGCGCAATTTTAGGCGCTACATGTGGGAGAAAGCAATCAAGCAGTGTGCTGCAGAATGGCGGTGAGTGTACTTCCCTGTTTTTTAAGGTAGATGGCTGTAATTTTAAAAATAATTTAAGTCATTGAACTATAAATAAAATCCAGTAGCAGATGAACTCGCTTCAACATTGTCGATTGAATATTGAACTTTAATATCAAAATTCAAAAATATTTTACTAATTAACGATTACGTTTTGAATTAAACATTTTAGGGGAACCGTTTTCATTTTGGTACATATATTCAAATCACTTTAACTTTACAAGAAAAACTACCGGAATTCCACCCTCAAACCCTACATTTTTTTTGCGGCGCAATCGTTCAGCGATCGTTTCATGGCAGTTTTTCTGCCATCGCCACCGAAGCGCCTTGGCCAATTTTTCTCATTTTTGCAGAGAGACACCAATTTTCGGAAGAGAGAGTGTGCCTAGGCAAATCGGTCACATCGTTGCAATTTGCGTATCTACCCGCGTATCGGGGGGACTTTTCCCATGGAATTTTTAATATTTCCTTTCAGTTGATTGGTAGCGTTTTATTTATTGTTGTGGCAAGTAGACCAATTTCAATCAAAAACTTTTGTTCCTCAAATGACTAGCTAATTGTTGTATTATTTTTTTTAAATACAAACCTTCCCGAGCAGACGGAAATAACTTGGGAAGGTCAGTTTTTGATATTGTGAGAAGATCGAAATATGTTATTGGGATGATCGGATTAGTTGTTAAAATAACAAAAATCAATAACAAAGATTTGTTTGAAGAATAACTTAAACTGTTATTATGTTGTTATTGCAATAACAAACCAATAACACAGAAGGAATCATGAAGGAATAACAAGATTTGTTATTTTGTGCGGAAAGGGGGAGCAGCATAATAACAAAAAATGTTATTGAACTGGTATGTCTCCATAACAAAAAAAAGTTATTGTTTTGGTTTATTTGTAATTTGCAAATAAACCTGCAGTTGCCATAACTCCTCTGTACTAGTCAGGGCTGCAGAGTCGGGTACCTCCAAGCGACTTTGAATCCATACTTTGAAGACAACTCCGACTCTGGATGCAGGATATGACGTCAACGACGACTTCAGCTCTCCAAAAATACCCGACTTCACAGATTCCGACTCCAAGTAAAAGTTGCTTAAAATTAGATGAATCCGATGCAGTCTCCGAGGTCTCACTCCAGCTCGAACTTCAACGTCAGCTCCGACTTCCTGGCTCTGTGAAAATAATAACAGTTTTTGTCATTCACACTTCATAAATTCTCAATAAATAAATCAATTCCGTTAGGGAATATAACAAAATTTAAAAAAAAGAACTCTCAAAAGTTAACTTATCGGATTAATTTTAGCTTGAAACCCCATTTCATGGTGAAATAAATGACCCCGATGAAATTGGTCAAAATTATCCCATAGTTCTAACCATTTTAAACAAAGTCCTTTAGGGGGTATATCAAATAATTAAAAAAATCAACTTTGAAATTGATCAAAATTATCCCATAGTTCTAGCCAATTTTAGCAAAGTCCCTTAGGGGGTATATCAAATAATTAAAAATTCAACTTTCAAAATTTCAACTTTTTAGAATAATTTTAGCTTAAGGACCCCATTTCATGGCCAAAATAATGACCCTGACGAAATTGGTCAAAATTATCCCATAGTTCTAACCATTTTAAACAAAGTCCTTTAGAAGGTATATCAAATAATTACAAAAATCAAATTTCAAAATTTCAACTTTTCAGAATAATTTTAGCTTAAGGACCCCATTTCATGACCAAAATAATGATCCCGACGAAATTGGTCAAAATTATCCCATAGTTCTAGCCAATTTTAACAAAGTCCCTTAGGGGGTATATCAAATAATTAAAAATTCAACTTTCAAAATTTCAACTTTTTAGAATAATTTTAGCTTAAGGACCCCATTTCATGGCCAAAATAATGACCCTGACGAAATTGGTCAAAATTATCCCATAGTTCTAACCATTTTAAACAAAGTCCTTTAGAAGGTATATCAAATAATTAAAAAAATCAAATTTCAAAATTTCAACTTTTCAGAATAATTTTAGCTTAAGGACCCCATTTCATGACCAAAATAATGATCCAGACGAAATTGTTCAAAATTATCCCATAGTTCTAGCCAATTTTAACAAAGTCCCTTAGGGGGTATATCAAATAATTAAAAAAATCCAATTTCAAAATTTCAACTTATTAGAATAATTTTAGCTTAAGGACCCCATTTCATGGCCAAAATAATGACCCTGACGAAATTGGTCAAAATTATCCCATAGTTCTAACCATTTTAAACAAAGTCCTTTAGAAGGTATATCAAATAATTAAAAAAATCAAATTTCAAAATTTCAACTTTTCACAATAATTTTAGCTTAAGGACCCCATTTCATGACCAAAATAATGATCCCGACGAAATTGGTCAAAATTATCCCATAGTTCTAGCCAATTTTAACAAAGTCCCTTAGGGGATATATCAAATAATTAAAAATTCAACTTTCAAAATTTCAACTTTTTAGAATAATGTTAGCTTTAGGACCCCATTTCATGGCCAAAATAATGACCCTGACGAAATTGGTCAAAATTATCCCATAGTTCTAACCATTTTAAACAAAGTCCTTTTGGGGGTATATCAAATAATTAAAAAAATCAACTTTCAAAATTTCAACATTTTAGAATAATTTTAGCTTAAGGACCCCATTTCATGGCCAAAATAATGATCCCGACGAAATTGTTCAAAATTATCCCATAGTTCTAGCCAATTTTAGCAAAGTCCCTTAGGGGGTATATCAAATAATTAAAAATTCAACTTTCAAAATTTCAACTTTTTAGAATAATGTTAGCTTTAGGACCCCATTTCTTGGCCAAAATAATGACCCTGACGAAATTGGTCAAAATTATCCCATAGTTCTAACCATTTTAAACAAAGTCCTTTAGAAGGTATATCAAAAAATAAAAATTTTTTTTTTCAAAATTTCAACTTTTTAGAATAATTTTAGCTTAAGGACCCCATTTCATGGCCAAAATAATGACCCCGACGAAATTTGACAAAATTATCCCAAAGATCTAAACATATTTAACAAAAGAAAAAATAATAACAGATTGTGTTATGGACACTTAGAAACTTTTCCATTTGTGCGATTTATGGTAATTTTATTTCTAAGTCAGTATACCGAACGAATAACAAATTTTGTTATTAGGATAGTTTTTGAAATGTATAACATTTCCTCTTATTAGCGTGTTATTAAACATTTTCAATATAATATCACTTCAATACCATATTTTGTTATTTTATCAGAAACTGTTATTATTTTTTCTTCTTGAAGTTGAACTTCAGGATAAAATAATAACACTTTTTGTTATTTTAACAGGATTTGTTATTGAAATATTATTAATTTTGTTATTACCGTCTGCCCGGGTTACCCGACAAACTTCGTTCTGCCTTTTTTCGTTGTTGACGTTTTTTATCTTTTTTGCCAATTCAGCCTCCTGTGATCAAAATTGCGTCTTTCAATTACGAATTTTGGTACCCAGACATGTATAGTAGGGTGGCTCGACATGATCGATTTTTCAGAACAGGCATTTTCCGGTCCCATTTGGGCCCCCAAACAACCCCCCAAAATTTGGGAGCGATTGGGTTTGACTCGGCTTTCCGCAAAGCGATTCAAATTTGTATAGAAATTTGTATGGGAAAACCCTCTTTTTTACATTTTAATTTTTATCATTTTCATTTTTCACTCAATTTAAAAACTAACACCGTAGAAGTATAGCCCTGAATGTCCTCTAAAACATTCCCGAAGAAAGTATGGTCCTATCTTGCTTCTGGAAAAAGATACAGAGTTTTTAAAAGAGGCATTTCAAAATAAGTGCTGAAAATTATATTTCTTGCCAACACTGCCAGTACTTCGGTAGATATTTCGAAATTTTATTTTTTAACATAATAATGAAGTTACATAGCAAAATGGTGTCTTAGGAAAAGTTGTTGTATATGAATGTGGCTTTTATTTAAAACTATTGACATGCAGGGTGACACACCTACCAATCCCTAACTTCTAACTAGTGACCTTTTAAAGCGTTGGTGTCTTAGGAAAAGTTGTTAAGCTACTTATTCGAAGAAATTTTGACATGGTTGGAAGACAGGGTGGCACATCTACAGGGTGTCAACCCATTTCTCGTTTCTATTTAAGACCTTTTTGATCTCTGTAAAGTGGGCGAAAAAGGGCACAAATCGCAAATTAGGCCTGCCACGCAAAAGGAGGCTGAACAAAAATTCGTCAAAATCATATCTCGGAATCCTGTTAATGAACTCCTCCCAATTTTTAGTATGTTATGTAAAAATGTTCGGGGAATCCGATAAAAATATTTCCAGACATAGGCTCTTTGGTCCAGACACCGTCAAAACGGCATTTTAAAGTTTCATTCGACCTTTTCATATGTTAGGCTAGATTTTTGAAACTTTTTGATATTTTTCTTTGAAAGGCCAACTTATCACCTTTCATTTGCGTATAAGACAATTGAAATCGGTTGAAATGGCGAGAAGTTATGATTTTTCGAAAAAAGTGGTTTTTGCGAAAATCGACGAAAATGGCCATTTTTCAGACCACCCTAACACGGCGTAGGTCACCCTAATGGCCAAACAAAAAAATACGGGTCTAATTATTTCGGCCAGGGAACCCCCAGAAAAATGTTGAGCCCGATCCGAGCATTTTTGGCTAAATCGTGTAGAGCGCCATATTTGTATTGACAGCTTTCAATACATCACCTTTTGGCATCAACAGATCCACATAACTTTGTTCAAACATCAAAAATTTCTTATAACGTCAAATTGGCCACTGAAACCCAACCATGGTACATAGTTGCTACCATATTGTAGAGTTAAGTTGAGAACACGCACAGACGTGTTTTTACTGAAAACATTCCATGCTTAGATTGACTGTTTAAGGGTAAAAACTTTAACGACCCCCGGGTCTTTTGTGGTCTCTGTTGCAAGTTTCTGCTCATTTCTAGGCGTCCGAAGGTTATGTGTGGTGAGTCACTCAAAACCTCTTTTACGCTAATGGACCGACGTTTTACTTCCCCATCCGATAGAAGGCGTGGTCAGGCAAATCTCGTCTCGAAAAATGCCACCGGGTCCGTCTGGGATTGAACCCAGGCCATACTAGGGTGAGAGGCTACCACGCTAACCACTGCTCCACCGGACCCGGCATTTGTTTAAGGGTCATCGTACTCAAAAAATAAGCTTTATCGTTGTAAACAATTATAAGCTTAATTTCAGGACCCATTTGTCCACATGGGGAGGCCTAGAGTTCTCAAAAAGGTGTCCACACAGCTAAAAAAGTAGTAATCCAGCTGCGTGTAAAAGGCCTGGGTGTAAGATAAATATTGCATTATTTTATGCAATTTTATGTGATTTTACACCCTGAAAATTGCAGCCCATCAGTATGGGAAACCTGCTTGACCGAAATGTCAAGCTCATATATGCGTTTATCCTTACAGTTTTTCATCGGTCTGATGGCCGAGTGGGCTAAGGCGCCAGTCCTTACTGTTAGTGCTGGGTTTGAATCCCGTCGGTTGCAACTTTTTTTGTGTTTGCAAAAAATGTACATGCAGTGTGTAATATTAAGTGTTTATTTTGACGAAGGTGATGTGCATGCTTTTGCATGCGATTTTACCATCGGATTTTTTGCTGTGCACATGATTTATGGATGGTCCCATACCCCACAATTAAACCATTCTAGAAATGGTTCATGTTGTTGTTTTACCAAATGAAGAGTAAATTGTTATTGTTATAAGATTTGAAGATATTAAAAATAAAAGCACTCTTCTTTTCATAAGAATTAAAGATATGAAGAAATCAATACTTCAACGAGAATTGTGAGGGTCATAGAAATTCACCCATCTTTTGGTATAAAATAAACATTTCTGGGAAATTGTCTTCTTGGGAAGCGGCCTTTCAGGCGAATCTACATGTTTTCATTATTTTAGACGTCTCCAAAAAGAACAGAAGCGCCGCGAAGGTAAGCGCTCGAAAGCTCGCCAAGAAGAGTACCGGAAGGAATGCATCGTAAAAACCTTCCCCAAAACTAAGGAAGACTTTGACGCTCTTTACGCCCAGGTTCAGCTGTGGAAGGAAAACGAACTAAAACGGATTTGCGAAAAGTACTCCGGCGCTCCAAAAATCGCCGAAATGCGTAAGAAGCCCTCAATCTTACCTACAGTGAAAATGTGCATGCTAACAGTTCATTGCCTCAACAGATCAACTTCTGGACAAAGAAGTACAACTATTAAACGGCATCGAGCGACAGCGACAATTACTGCAACAGGAAGCGAAGAAAGTTCGCAATGAGCAAATTTTGAAAAAATTAGGCGACCCTGTGAAATGGGTCGGCTATAACAGTAAGCGGAATGTGCGCGGCCCACCGCTGTGATGCTCTCGAGCTTGTGGAAATTTCAGATGAATAACACGTTTTTTCCATAACGCCTTTTTTCAAACATTATGAAAGTTTAATGAATGTCGAATTTCTTTTTCAAATTGCTTGTTTGATCATCGGCAAAGTTTTAACCAAACATAATAACACCAAATAATAACCAAATTTGAAAACCAAATCTCAAATATTATTTCCACCAGCACGGGGCATCCACACCACGCGGTGCGGGAAGAAAAATTGCAGCGAAATTATTCACTTTTCATTGTTCTTGTGCAGATTTGACCATTCAAATGGATACGCTGAGGAATCAGCGGGTACGTTTTCTCGCCAACTATTACCGAAAGTTGGTGGACGACACGTTGAGCAGTACGGACCGAATCAAAGTTCTGAACCACCTGTCGGACGTCATCGCAAAGGAGGACCATTCGGCGGTAGATGAGGTGAGTCTTAATGTTGACCCAGAGTTTATCCAATAACATCCAAAAACGAAATCAACTCAATGTGTGTGTTATAAATCATCGATTGGGCTTTTCCTTCCGGTTTGCAACCACTTAGCAGCTAAACCAGCTGATCTTTGGCTTAATTTCTCTGCCCCACGCAGGTGTACACTAGGGTGACGAGAAAATTAGGTTATTGAGTGTTTCATTTGCCAGAACTTCAGTTTTTGTCTCTCAAGAGATGTCTTTGAAATATCGTTCTAATAATTTATAAATTAGATAATTTTTTTGAATTAAAACTGTTTCATTATTTTCTACTCGTTCATTCATAACTTTTGGATGGGTTTGACTTGGCGAGCGTGATGATTACGTCCTCTAGTCACCCTAGTGCAGATTTATTAAGGTGCACCTCAGCCACATTCACACCATAATTTGGAATAGATTGATGGATCATTTTGCTTTCGTTTGGCGCGACCGCCCGGCATCATCGGCACCGGCCACCACCGACGACGGTCGAACTAAACTACTATACGGCTGCTAATGGTGGAGGCAAAGTGTCGGGGTCATCCCCGAGCCAGGCTGTAAAAGTTGTGTAATTACGGGGAAAATAGTCCAAAGACAACCGATTTGACTGGCGAAGCGGTTTGATTAGACCCGCGAGTGGTTGGTTGCATTGTGGGGAGCAGCAGCCCATCAGAGCCGCGTCTGAAACTGTGTTATTCGAAAATTAGACAATATTACACACCCATTCACACGTGCCAATTGGCACACATTTTGCACGGATCAAGCACGGATGAATGCATGGTTGGGGAAATTTATGCACAATAAGAGCTGACCTTTTCTCTCGTAATTGGCATGATTCGGATGATTTTTTATCACCCTCTGATTAGTTAAAGATAAAAAAATGCACTTAAATTAGGAAAGGCTATAGAAAAATGAACATCTTAAACTTAACATGTGTGTGTATGTCTGGATGATAGTCTGTAGCTGGGAAAGCCAGCTATTGTTTTACACTTAGAGTTTTGTGAAAAAGTTACCTGGAGCTTGAGAATCTGCAAAACAGTTCAAAATGCTTATCCACCAGGTCGTCCCAAAAAAAAATGAAAAGTTGTCAAAAATCTTCGGTGCTCACCCCTAGAATGATAGATTAGGATGTCAAGAACAATGTTTTCATACAACAAAAAATTCCCAAAAATGGTTTACAACTCGCTGGGTCCAGAAATAGTAAATTGAAATGAAAAAAATATCACGATATGTAAAATGCTCCTACAAACAACACAAAGAATACCATTTTTTGATTGATATCTGAATCAAGATTTGAATGTTTTTTTTTTTTTTCTCTAAAGCAAACATGGCCGCCAAATGGCCGATCTGGAATGATGCTTTCCAGAGCCTTAACCTGATTTATGATGATCAAAATAATATTTGGACCAATCTAACCACTTTGGGACCGGTTCCAGGTTCTCTGGTGGAACCCGGAAAAAATGGCGTCTCGGGCGTCGCGAGATGCGACGCATATCTTTTTTGCAGAAAAAAAAACGAACAAGCACATCGTCCCAAAATGCATCGCGTGGTACTGAACTGGAAACTTAAAAAATCGTTATCTCAAGAGATTTCAATTCGCCCAATACTCGAAAAACTGAATCTTATGTAAAATCGTCTAGGGAACACGATGGTGAAGTTTAATTCAAAATTAAATCGCATGTATATTGAGAAAATTACATGCATCTAAGTTTGACTGCAATCGAAAATCAGATGAAGCCATTCGATTCAGCGTTCAATTTACTTTTAAAATATCTGTTGAGTTTTGCTCTATCATTTTTCGATCCCAAGACAGGTTTTTTGAAAATAATAGAAAAATCGCAAAACTTTGGGCCGGTGCCAAACAAGAAGGGATGGTCCAATTTGGTTTAAAATCGGGATTTTTGTATTTATGTTTTGATAGAATTAATAGCTCCACCAAATTTGAGCTTGATTAGAGCTAGTACATTTCGAGTGGCGTTTTCGTAAAACACTCAGATCGATATTATTCGTGAACAAACTTGATATTACGTAAACTTTTAAACGTTCAACGAAAAAAAAAAATAGAAGCACATAAAGATTTGATAAATCACAGTTAATTCTGTGAATGTTTTTAAACGTGCAAGTCATAAGCACTGTGATAGCAAATTGAAATGTGTAATTTCGTTTATTGGGATCATACGGATCATACGGATTTTTAGTCAGCAAGAGTTGGTAGCCTTAGTCTAAACATAGTTTTAGGGAACTTCAATGAGCTTGATCGATGAGTTCGGTTTTATCGAAATTGTTCCGTAATAGGCTAGATTAGTTCATCATGTTTTAGGCTTCATTAATAAGCTTGATTTTGAAAACCATAAACTGTGATATGGATGTTGTCAGGTAAAAGTATTCCGGAACAGCTCCGCTTTCACTCTAATTTTCAAATTATCAATGTTTTTGTGGATTTCTTCGGCGCGTTGAAAACTCCATTACAACCAAAAAACATAACTCAGAATCCTGTTGAAAGATCCCTGATCCCGAGACCATCAAATCAGCAAACCAAGTTTTCATTTGATATGTACCGCCGCTCCACAGAGTAAGACAGAGTTCGCACTGCCTCTTGATTTTTGGTACAACTTGGTGGTACATCGCAGGTCAACCGGCTCCGTGGCTTAATGGTTACGGCTTCTGTCTCCCAAGCAGAAGGTTCAGGGATCAACAAAATCCCGGTCGGTACCTTTGAAATTTGGAATCAGGAATTTGAATAAAAACTAAAATGAATCAGGTGGGATTCGAACTCACGCCTTTGGATTGGTGGTCTGGGACGCTAAGTAGTCGGCCATCAGAAGGTTTACACTCTAGCAGTGAATTGATCCGTAGTGTTGAAACATGTTATCTCTTCTTCTTATATTATTAAATACGCGCTGATCCCTGATTTGCCTGAGGGGATTGGAAGTCTAAATATAGATCAAGTTTCCTTCAGATGCTTGCTTCTATGTTTAGGCGGGGCCGAACAATGCCCAGCGACCTCGGAATTGGACCGCAAAGAGCTCTGTCATTCTGAAATGGGTCGTTGGAAGCAGCGCGAGGGCTATCACCACCTAATACTCGGAACTGAGATAAGCTGTATCAGCATTCGGCATATACAAAAGTCTGATACAAACTATACTTTCCCATAATTTCGCTACCGGTTAGCGGGTATTGGATTGGACCACACACACACTCATGATTTTGAACAAACTGCATCATTACCTCAAAATTGACGAAATTACATGGGACGGACTAGCTTCGAGCGGCAGTGTACTGCCCATGATCGCATAAATGTCCCATATGCATTTTCATCACTTTTGAGTTATTGGTGCAGTTTGGTTCAAAATCGTGTGCTCTATCAAAAGAGCCTATAACATCCAGTACTTTGTTCTAGAAATCAGGAGGAAATCCAGTTTTTTCTTGAAAACTTGTGTGGGACAAACTTCAAATGCGTTTTTCTCAGCTTGCTGTTTTTGCATATGGGACATTTATGTGAACATGGGCAGTGTAGGTGTATTCTATGTTTTGTTATGCTATGTTTTTAAAATTTATTGGTATTATTATTATTTTTTTAAGCCCAACTTATCATCTTCCTTTGAAAAGTAGCGAGCTAAAATTGGTTCAGCCGTTCCGGAGATGTTTTTTAATGTGGGACTGAAAAATAAAATTATTAACGCTTGATGATACTTTGATCTTTGTCATATTAGTCAAAGTGCTTTTTCACTGCATTTTAGCTGGAATCGCTTCTTCAAAGAGAGCGCCAACTGCTGATCTGCAACGTAAATCAGAATGGATTGGACTTGCTCAGAAAACGACAGCTGACCCTTGTAATGGACATTATTACCAGCGACAAGAACGAGTCACCTGCTAAAGGTATAGTTTGATTTTGATGTTTATGTCGCGTTCTGACTGGGTTCCTAATTCACAGCTCCCAACACGCGACTGTGCAAGAAGTGTAGCCGTGTTAAAGTCTTAGCCAAGTTCCCACTCGACACTCGCCAAACTTCCGCATCAATTTGTGAACGCTGCACGGATCTGCAAGGGCCTGCTGTGGACATTGCAATTTACAGGTCGATTCTGCGGTCAATTCGTCGTGACGAGAAAAAACGAGGAGCATTGGCGTCTTATGCGTTTATAATCCAGGACAACGACATAAAGCACATCGTGGAACGTATTTGGCATGGCCATTCTGCGATATCGAACGAAACGAACCGCGCCGAGCTGCGACTTGTACGTTGGGACATCCGAAGTGACTGGAGTCCGTGGAACTGTATCTGCCTGACGGAATCTGAGGCGCGGGCACATTTACGGATTGTTCATTTGGACCGGTATTATGAGGCGAGCATTTTCAAAGAAATAACCAACAAACACGCATTGAGCAAACACACGTTCAAGCAGCTTCGTGACATTGATCAAGTTTTCGTAGAGTCGGGCACTTGGTGGAAGGTTGGGCTGGACGGTTCGTGCAAATAAATTCCTTTTTTTTTCATTCTGTATTTTATACTCTGCGTAAAACATTCAACTAGATACGGATTTTCTTACGGCTTCTCACTAACGATAGCTTTGAACGCCTTCTGCAAATACTCTACTCGCTTCAGCAACTTGTCTGCGGTGCTGAACTCGTGGTACGGCACCGATAGTACGGAATAGCCGGCCGCTCGGAGCAGTCGGCAGGCGAGGCTTTGAACACCGTTGAGGGCCGTGTGCGGTCCCTGGCACATGTCGTGGTAATCGTGCACCAGCAGGGCAATCCTGAAATTGGATGTTTGCGGGTTAGATGGAGGGTGAAGATTTGTGTGATTTGATGGAGGTACCTTTTCGCCCCTGGATGTTCCTTGTTTACGGGCAGCGGTAAGCACTTGGCGTCCAGGACACATTCAGCATCTGCAAACCAAGATTGTATGGAGATCATTTCGATGGAAATTGTTAATCAGATTGCTTACCAACGGCAAATCCCATCAGTGTTCGCTTGTTGATGCTGACGTGACTTTCCGATGGCAGTAGACTCTTGAGGGCGTCCAACATTCCGGCGATAAGCACTCGCTTTTCTTTGGACGCTTCGGTAGGCACGAAAAGCTTTGGATCATTTTCGTTGATTTCTTTGCAAACCGAAGCGTCACCCAGAATTATGCCAGCATAAGCCTTGAGGTTCAACAGCTTCATCTTTATAGCCGGAGTCAGCTCTCCGTTTCTTTCGTTCTCTAAGCACCCGACAAAGCTAGGCTTAAGCACCGACGCCAGATGTTTGCTGGAGGCACAGTTTAGCACCGTGAATGACCAGACCATGTTCAACCAGTCGGTAGATTTGATAAAGTCACTCTCCGAAAGATTCGCTACCAGCTTTGTCTTGACAGCGTCCATGTTTGACGGCTCGTGGTTGAGCGTGGCCAACGAAAGAAACAGAGCGCTCATGTGGGAAGGTTTGCAAATTTCACTGTTGGACACCATCCACTCAGAGAGCGAGTCCAGAATGGCCGTGTCGCGATACCGGAGCATGCTCAAACTTGTCAGAATGGACCCAACCGGGGCCGGCTTGTCTGTATTACCAGCCAGCTCGGCTTCGGCGTCAACGCATACTCGACCAGTTAGGACAGGATCCCGAAAGTTGAGGCTTGCCATGGCGTACAGCAAATCGCCACACTCTTTCAGGTTTAACCGGGTCGCATTGCTGCTTATATTGAAGGCCAGTGACCGAAGCAGAGGCGTACTCCGTTTCTTCTTTTGTGCCAGCGAGGTCATCACCTTAATCATCTGCGGCATCGTCAGTCCTGCGATCAACTTTGCGGCTTCATCGTTCGCTGTCACACCGAGCACAGTCTGCAAATCATCCACGTGGAGTGACGTAGAAGGTGTTGTACGAGCGCTCGCCGTGCCTTTGCCGTTGTTGTTGCGATTGTTTGTCCTTCCCAGCACACTGCACAGCTGGACAAAGCGGGTGTCATTCTCAAATTCCGAAAGCTTCACCTTCTGAATCGAACTCCATTCGGCCAAAATCGAAACAATCTGAGGATAAAAGGCCATGCTGAGCGAGATAAGATCACAATATTATCAACTCATACCTTCAATGCCTGCTTCCGGTTAATCTTGGACTGTCCCGGAATTCCCAGCAGATCGTTTACGGTGCCAGCATTAATAATACGTTCATCGATATCACTAACAGTCCCGGACGATCCCTTGGAACCTTCCAGAGATTTCTCCTCTTGCAACAACGATGCAAACGCGGCAGCCACGATGGGATCTGAAATAGAACCGTTTTATTCTTCATATAACACCATCTTCAAAAAAAGCACCCACTTTTGGCCACACCACCCTCCGCAGCCAATTTAGCAGCACTTTTTCTAGCACGACCGGCGGCCACCGGCTGCTGCGGATCCGGCAGGTCCGACGGCTTGGCGCCACCCCCGTCTCCGTCGGGCGCCACATGAGAAGCAAAAGGCGCAACCGGTGCGCTAAAGTTCCGCTTGAATATGCTCAAACCGATGCCCCGGCTGATTCTGGTTATGCCAAACATCTGCAAGACAAGAATGAGCCGTGTTTGATGACAAGACTTCCAAGTGATGTGATTTTTATGTAATCTAACCCCTGGTCGCGGGGGGAAAAGACATGCCCATCAAAACATCATGCATACCATGTAAAAGCCGTCCAATCAGTTTACGCACTACAGTTCGTTACAATCCAGAGCTGCTTACTTCCGTCCGTCGGTCCAATGCACCGGAATCTACGCCGAAAATCGCAGAAATTTCACAATGCTCGCTTCAAGACTTTTTTTGCCGATTTACCTCATTGCCTTTCGGTTTCGCAAAACGTCAAATTTTCTGGTCGGCGTGTTTCGCCTCCTTTTGTTTATGATTTTTACACTCTTAATTCAGAAAAAATTAGTTTCTTGTACGGAGTTGGTAATCTTTTTGGCAGAGTTTCGGCAAACGGTACAGATCACTGGTACAGACATTTGGGCACATGATTGAAAAGTCAAATCTTCAGTACGATCACCCTGTTTTTCTTCACTCAAGCGTGAATCAATCACGATGTTTCGAAGCAGATGACCGGGACTTTTTTTACTTATACTATACTGCCCCTGATCGCATAAATGTCCCATATGCATTTTCATCGATTTCGAGTTATTGATGCAGTTTCCCAGTCACGAAATATTCTGCAAGAATCCTGCTAGAACGGTGGAACAGTTCTGCTAGAATGCTGTAAGAATATCCAGCTCTGTGAGAACTCTGCTAGAATCCTGCTAGAACGTCGTGACTGGGTTTGTTCAAAATTGTGTGCTCTTTCAAAAGAGCCTATAGCATCCAGTACTTTGTTCTAGAAATCAGGAGGAAATCCAGTTTTTTCGCGAAAACTTAACACGTAGCCTTATGTATGGGACAAACATCAAAATTTGATTTAATGCGTTTTTCTCAGCTTGCTGTTTTTGCATATGGGACATTTATGCGAACATGGGCAGTATAGTGTTGGTCGACTGAGGAAGCAGTTCCGGCGGCAATATTTAGAAAAAGCAAAAGGCGCTAGCTTCAATGCCTGCTAGATTAGCTAGATTAGCTGCCAATAGAATCATCGGACCATCGCTAGTTTTCAAAATGGTAAGTGTGTGAAGGACGAGAACCGGTCCAGGTTCTGAATGGGCAGATGTTTTTGCTTAAGATGTTGTTAGATGTTCTAGCGATGGCCGCACAAGAAGACCGAGTGGAACCACGCGCGGCATTTCCGGAGGCACGTATTTAGAACCGGTTGTCGACCATATGAGCTCAAATCTTCCGGCAGCTGAACCAATCCGGATTGGAACCATGAAGTGCCTTACCCGTATAATAAATACTGGCGTGAAAACCATCGATACGGTCAGATTGTTACCTGCTTCCAGCTAGAGACTCGACGCATAATGGTTCAGCTGATGTTTGGAGACTGCATCAAATGGTTCTGAGCCTAGTTCTGAGCAGTGTTGTAAACATAGCAAACTATCAGCTACAATTATCAAGCCTGAATACTCATGCCCCAATTTTTTTAAATGAGTCCTATAAACATATAAGACATAATAGATTATAGAACCTTTAAAAAAACTCTGGCACTGCCGAGGGCACTGCTCTTCTTTTTCCGTTATGATACTCTCAGAGCCCAACATAGCCGAAAACGTTTTCGTGTTTACACACTCGCGTTTGACATTCTCCTTTTCTATCTTATTCCCGCGCTCACGATCATCCAGCCGCAACAGCGTCGTTTAATCACAAAAACCACCACAAAACCAATTTCTGTGTTTAACGGAACGTCATGCGTTATCGGCTTCTAATCGCCGTCTCGCATTCTCTCCTTGCATTTTTCGGAAAGATTGAGAGACTCAGTGTATAAATCGAGGGGCAGGACACAGTTAATCGATCATCTTTACACTGATTGATTAGCGCTGATTTTCGTCAACTGGCTAATTGATTAGCGCTGATTTGATATTCCATTCCCATCTTATATAAAGTTATCTTGTCGTTGAGAAAAGTCAATTTGACAGCTTGAAAATGTATCTATCTTCGATCTGAACCACAGAAAAAACATTGAATTTTCGAAATAATCTGTTCCGGGCACAGCCGGAGCATGGATTTCGGCATGAAGGCCTACTAAACTCGGCCAAGTTGGTGCTGCACAAGAAGGAGACCAAGGACAAGAAGCTGTCGGCGAAAGTTATGAAGATTTTGGCCAAACGAGAGTAGGAGGAGCGCGGAAAGATGCAGCAGCTACTACCGCGGCCAAACTCCCGTCTATCTCTGTTCTACCGTCCAGTCCAAGATGGGCCTATTTGACGGGGCAATATGGACTCTGGCTCCAAAGTGGACGCCTTTTTCGACATCGGGGATCGTCAAAACCATTACTCACCGGTTTTTAAACCATTTGCTGCAACTTTTGTTTGGTCAAGTCATCGATGTCGGTTCGTCTGGCGTCATGCCACTCTCACTCAACCGCTTCTTAAACACTTACACGTCTCCTCGTTCTCTTTATCCCCAACGGCGAGTTTCAAGTTCTACTGCTGCGATTCTGTTCCGGTGACAATCGACTTTTTGCCCTCGCTCTGGATGCTGGCCGCCCGTACTACATCCGGCGTTGTCTCCATCACTGCCTAGAGATCTTTAATCATCAGCTGGGTCGCGCTCGGTCTTCGGCGACCTACTTGCTGATTGACTACTGTCTATCATAAGTAACCGCTCGCTGATGGTGTCCCGGAGCATGCGCCCGGGTCTTTTCTGTGAAGGTTAGGTTCTGCGGTGGTAATGACCGTCGTGGAAGTGAACGTGGGATCACATGACACAGCGATATGACCACGTCCGAAAAACGCTTTTTACAGGAGAACATTTTCCTGTTTTTTTTTTTCAAATATTTATTGAGTAATTTATTTCCTATTTAATGAAACATTAACAAATTTTCTATGGCCCGACCACTTATTTGGGTTTGTACTTGTTCAGCGTTTCATACAGATCGTCGGCCTCCTCGCCGTTCTTGACCGGCAGCAGCACCGATGGTGGCTTCTTCTCCGGCGTCGGAACGCACACCATTATGACGTTGTTCTTGCCCATCCCCTGCACCGGCCTCGTTCAGAATGATGTTGAGTAGAATCTGGCCGACCTGTACCTTTCCGTCCACCTTTTTGATGTGCAGAGTTCCGATGTCACGGTCCGAGTAGTTGCCGTCAGCTTTGCCGAACAGTTTGAACCGCTTGGAGAAGATGCTGTCCTTTTCTTTGACCGGCGTGAACCGGCTTGCTGTCCTCGGTGGGTTTGGCCAAGTTGGCGAAGATGAAGCCAGTTCTGGGCGTGGAACTTGTCGAGCCAAACCCGAAGCTGAATGGAGTCGGTGCCGCGGCCGTGTTTGTAGTCGTCGCTGGCGCGACTCTTCAAAACGTGAATCCCGGCTTTGCGGCCGTTGACTCCTTTGTGTCCACCTTGCTGCTACTTTTCTCGATTGCATCCAGATACTTTTCGTGATCCTTGAAGATCGGCGTCAGCTTGCACACCGGATTCTCCTTGACCTTCTCCGAAATCCAAGCGGCCACGGCCACAATGAGCGCCTTCGCGTTCTCCGCATACTCTCATCCCCGGTGTCCTTGCCAGCGGAGCCTGCTGTGTCCTCCTTCGGCGAGCTTCCGGAAAAGACCTTGCTAGGGTCGGTCGAGGCAAAGATGCTGGCTTCCAGTGAGGACGTCCCATTCGTAGATTTTGCGATTCCACTGAGAAGCGAAAATGGACTGGCTCCTACCTCGGTAGGATCCACCGCCGGTGTCGACGTCACCCCGGCGAATCCCTTGAACGCACCAAACACCGACGACGATCCACCGCTGCCCGCGGAATCTGTGCCGGCGACATCGTTTTTATGACGCGTTTTTTCAGCTCGTCCTCGGACGTCTGGGCAAATCGTCCCGCCGCCTCCTCCTCGTTCCAATTGCCGTGAAACGTGTCTGGTTTCGTTACCCGCCGATACTAACGTCGATCTCCAATCAGCTCTGGGGGTCCTAGGTGTGCTGTTCTCGGTTCCAGAACCAGGTTGGCCAATTAAATTACCAAACGTTTGCTTTACGGCCGCAACCACGAGTGATGTTTTTGGTTTGTTTTGATTTGTTGACGTTTGTCCGTCAGCCCAAGATAAAATTTGAAGGGTAGGAATACGCTAATTGATTAGCGATAATCCTAATCAACTAACTGTAAATTCTAATTAACTAAACGATTATTTTTAATTAATTAGGGCATGTGTCTCACCCCTCGGTATAAATACTTCAAAAACTTCAAAAAGTTTTTTTTTTTCAAGGTCTGCCAAAAATGTACAGATTGAAGTGCTCATCTGGCATCCCTTCCCGTTGGTATTTGAAAATTACACGATATTAACCAACTTTTCGTTACCGTGCACGTCAAATGAAAAATGTCAATGAATCGACAAAGAAGAAGTAGAGAGTGACCGTCTTGGACTTGTGGCGATTATTATTTTAAATTTCACACCATTTTCTCATAAAACGCCCATTCGTTGAGCCCAAATCAGCAAAACAATCGGCGGTCCATCCGTTTTTGTATTTTGCTGTTTCGTTGCCACCGTCGGGATCTTTGGAATCGACGAAGTTTGACCCTCGGTTGCTGCGTCGTCCTCTCACAGCACTCCGATAGTGGTTTCGAGAAAGAACGATAGACGAACTGTGAAAAAATATTAAAAGTTTGCAAAGTTCCACCGCTCCGCAGACGACAAGATGAGTTTCCTGTTGTAAGTAATACAAATATATCAAAATCCCCATAAAAGTTTTCAAAACATTATTAATCTGGCAACTTATTCGGCTTCAGTGCCAAGGTATGCCGTATGTCGCAGAAAATAGGTCATTATGGAAGAAATAGGCTTTGGGAGATTTCTATTTTTGTTGACTTACATTTTCCTCTTACTTTTATATTTATAATTATTTCCTCCCGAACATTTCAGTTATTTTTTATTGTATGGTGCTATGTGCTATGTTAGATTCAAACTTGAAATTACTTTTTTTTAAGGAAGTCCGTTTTTTTAGGTATCGGAATTCTATTTTCTTCTACTACAACTATTTTTCATTGAGCGAACCTTTATATGCTGGACTTAAACTGAACTTATTTTTCATAAAGACCTAAAACGCACGTCTCGTCACAACTTAATAATCAAATTACTATATGGCTAAAGGTTTTTCATTGGTCATTATGAACTAAAAACCTAGATATTTATTGACGTTTGATGTCCTATTCCAAGTGTAGTATGCCATGCTAACCACCAACACTCACAGTACAGTTCGTTCCCGGCTACCCAACAAGTCGGACGCAATATGTAAAGCCGAAAGTCTAGCAAGCAAATCCGTCTTGCTGTTACTAAGGCAACGAATACGACATTTTGCGTCGAGATAAAAAAGGTGCTTGGAAATTTTTTGAAACCCTCTCAACGCCCCTCAAAAGTCCTCAAGATGACCGATCCAAAACTCAAGAATGCGATTCTGTGGCTGACTGATCTATTGGCGAAGCCGCACGGACGCCGGAGTCTTCTTCGATGGCTGTTACGAGGACGTTTTCACGAAAGACGGCAAAGTTTCTTTCCGAACCAAAGATTCCTCCGCCACGCCGAGGAGTGGTCGGTGAGGAAGCGGGAAACGTCCGGGTGGTCAACCCGCCTAGCCCACCGAAACGTGCTCCCGAAGAACCACAGGAGAAGGAGGAGGAGGTGGTTACAGACGATGACGACGTCGACTCCGACCTTCTGAAGGCCACTCTCACAAACACACGCGCAATCGTATCAATTTTGCAATCGTATCAACACCCACCCAGACTTCCAGCTGGCTGAGACGACCATCACGAAGCTCAAGAAGCTTGCAGTACGCCAAGAACGGATGAGTTCTTGTCGTCTGCTGCCATGGTGAACAAATACTGTGAGGCGTTCCAGATCTCCAAGCTGACCTCGGATCAATTCAAAGCGCTCTGGTTCATCTGTCCACGGGACGCGGACATACTCGATTGAACTCGAAGCTTTGAAGCCGACAAAACCGCAGTCAACGAAGGATCCTGAAAAACCTCGTGGGACGTGGTAGAATGCTACTGAAAGTCTTATTTTTTTTAAATTTAAAACCTAACTTAATGGAAGTGCGCTAGCAAGTTTTTATCAAAAGTTTTGCAAAAAAGTGTTTTAAACAGTAAAATTCAACGAATTGGATGGTAACAGATTCTAACCCAAGACCTGCCAAGCATAAGAGGATTTCCCCTGAATTAAATAAAAAAAAACATTTCAACAAGTTTTTTACGTCCCATTTGTCCAGTCGTTCCAGTAAAACTTTCAAACCGAAGAAGAATATTCCCGAGGGCACCCATCAGTATGATTTGATGAAACATGCCGCTGCCACGCTCGGATCGGGCAACCTACGTAATGCCGTACAGCTACCGGACGGAGAAGATCTCAATGAGTGGGTCGCTGTCAACAGTAAGTTTCTTTGTGGGTTGGGTATTTCGTTATTTTGAGTAATTTGTGTTTTTTTTTTTTTCGTTTCATTAGCTGTGGACTTTTTCAACCAGATCAACATGCTGTACGGAACGATTACGGAGTTTTGCACCGAAGACTCGTGTAGTATCATGTCCGCGGGGCCGAAGTACGAGTACCACTGGGCGGATGGCCAAACGGTGAAGAAACCGATCAAGTGCAGTGCGCCCAAGTACATCGATTACCTGATGACATGGGTGCAGGATCAGCTGGACGACGAAACGCTGTTCCCGTCGAAGATTGGCGTTCCCTTCCCAAAAAACTTTATTCAAATTGCGAAAACGATTCTGAAGCGACTGTTCCGGGTGTACGCCCACATTTATCATCAGCACTTTTCCGAGGTAGTTCGGCTGAGCGAAGAGGCCCACTTGAACACGTCGTTCAAGCATTTTATTTATTTTGTACAGGAGTTCAATCTCATTGATCGGAGAGAACTCGCCCCACTGCAGGATTTGATTGATAAACTTATCACGAAAGATGGCCGATAAGTCGACCGCAAAGCCGCGAGCTAACATCATGAACATCAGAATATTGTTTTTAATTAGCGATATCACCCAAACGATATACTGTAATATTTTACATGGTTTTTACAATCATCTACTCATTTCTCGACTCAACAGAAATATTTCCTATGTTTGTACGTTGGTTCGCGAAAGAATTGAGCACTTCGTCCACTATTTCACATTTATGTTTAGTTATTTAATGTGTTATTTTTAGTTTACGATACTTTTAAAGCGATAAAAAAATGTTATTTTGTGAATATACGAAACAAAAACCCTTTAAGCAAGATACACAGCAACAATTCACAATACATTTGTAAATATTTATTTGAGACAACATACACGAGATCATCCCGGCTAGGAGGAGAACTTACTTTGAAAGTAAAGCAACAGTTCACGCTCACGCGCGCAATGCAATAACAACAGGGTGCCGTCAAGGTGTCAGTCCAATTCATTTCGTCATGCGTCTATTTTGATTAAACTCTCAAATCTCAAACCTTTGTAACTCATGCTTCTTTGCTCGAGGTGTAGTCTGCCTGCGGTAGTAGTAATAGCATTTTCAGTAGCATTTTAGGTTCAAAGCGTTCTGCAAAACGGTTTGCCCTGCCTTGCTAGTGATCTCACAATAATTGCCTATTTATTCATACTAGATGGTCTTTGGCAAGTATCACTGAACCACACAAACACACACACAAATACACCCACAATAAATTCTAAATGCTCCTTACATGACTGCAAAGATCACCAACAGAGGCATTATTACGAACTAATAACAGCTACATTTATACAAGTGTAAACGAATCAAATTGCATGATTTGATGTACGACGACTGATAATTAAATATGAAATGGAATTATAAATTTGTAAAAAATAAAAGCAAAACAATAAAGTCTACTTTCCTAAACTAAAAGAAATCCATAACAAGTAAATTTTATCAAACCGCTTGTGCGTTAAATGCGTCAACTGTGAAGGAAACCACGCCGCAAACTTCCGTGGACTCATCTCGAAAAAGACATCTACATCTCGCCACCAGATAGAAAGAGAGATTTTGGTTCAACTAGTAGATAAATAAATTAAAATCGTTTTTAAAAAACCTTAAAGCATTTATTGGACAAACCCCGTAATTTACAAATAAAAAAACAAATACAATTGTTCATGTTCAAACAACTTTACCCCTAAGAAATGCAAACAGTAATTTCACTTTTATCACGCCGGCCGCTTCTGATACTGCTCGGTTTCCGCGTACCACGCGGCATGCTCCTGCACCTTTCGCTTCCAGTGGAGTGCTAGCTCGGTGTAGCTTTCGCCGGTTCCGCCGAGATCGGACGGCAAATTCACAAACTCTGCCATCTTTATTTCGTGCTTGGAAATTTTCACCCGGGATTTCATCTTCTCACTCATGAAACTCCTGCAATGTGGAATGCTTTGAGTATCTGTAATATTCACAGATGTATAATTGTTTACCTGAATACATTCAGCACGAAGTTTACGTGGACAGGTGCGTTTACAAATTCCAGAACCTGGGGCCGACACGGATAGTTCTCCCAACTTTCTACGGTTCTACAAATAAGTTAAAAATAAACGATTTACTAATTGTTATCAAAAAAAAAGTATACCTTTTAATCAACGACGGATTTAACTGCAGGGCATGGCCAAGCGTCACGTTCTTCATGTCGAAAATGGCCACGATTCCGTACACGGAAATGGTCTCGTCTAAATGCAACAGCAAATCAAGCACCTGTAGTGACGCTCAGTTAATCAGAATGTAATTTTTGCAATCATTTGTTTGACCAACCATTTTGTCCAATTTGAACACGTTGTCCTGGGTGTGGTACTTGGGGCTGTGGGCCGCGGTCCTGATGATGACTACCTGCCGGTTTTGGGTGTCCTTATGGCGCAGTGGCAGAAACACTCCGATGTCGAGCAGCTCCTGCATCTCCGGCAGAAACGGGTCCCGGTTTTGGAACCATTCCGTGCGTGCGCTGCGAATTGTGTAGTACCTGAAAATCATTTTGTAATTTAATTATGTTGCGCTATTTGATACGATAACCTTGTATATTACTTAAATAAAAATCAATAAAAAATATTTAAAAAATAATGACAGTACACTCAAACCCCGATGGTTTGACACCAACTGTTGTCAAGCGAACGGGGTCACTTTTTAGTTTGACACCCCTTTTACACGAAGTTCACACACACTACTGAACCTTTGTTTTGATAGTGTGCGTGAGCGCCGTGTAAATAGTTACAGTTCGTCACTTTTTAGTTTGACTTTGACCAACCAACGGGGTACAAACTAAAGAAGTGTCAAACGAAAAAGTGACCAACCACCGGGGGTTGAGTGTACTTGTTCGGTAACTGGGCGTTATTTAACTGCAGGGGCTGCTTTTTAACTGAGCGCTCGATAACTGGGCCGTAATCCAGTTAAAAATCAGACAAACGTCTCCAAAACAACCTGAAATGACCGAGGAGTTAATGGACCATGTTCAATAAAAATAAACTTTTTTTTAAATTTCCATTTGATTTCAAGTCACAATCAAAGGCCAGGTTCCGAACAAGTACTGTATTTGAAAAATAAAATGAATTCATGCGTCGTTTTCGGTGTGGTGTTGTTATTTGAGGTCTTTTAAATATAAGACCCTTGCCTTATGATTTATCTAAATTCAGCACCCCTTGCCCTTTCAGCGAATTTTTCTTTTGTGGTTTGGTTGAGCGTTTTAGCAGAATGCATTACTATGAATACAAAGAGACGAGTAGTAGTATCCCTCATGGGTTTCCTATGCAGATAGGGCCTTTTGAAAATTTAATCGAGAGTTGTTCCTTTTAAGCAAAGCAATATATAGCGGAATTAAAAGGAACAACTCGTCTCTTTGTATTCATAATTTTTCTATATTTTTTCGATTCGATTTCGAATTCCTCGTCACAGTGTCCTGATGCAAACAATGATCGAGCTCGAGCTGTCACAGCCCTGTGAGGTATATAGAGTTATCTACGTGCGCATGTATTGCGTATATACGTACACGAAAAAGATTGAGGTTAAATTGTGTACCCACCAGCCAAACAAATGGTGTGCAAGTGTGCGTGAGAGCGAGCTTACATAACTCTATCGAGAAATTAAAAGTGAGAGTGTGTGCAACATGGAGTTAAACTTTCTGTGAAGTTGCTGTGAAGGTTACCATGGCACTTTGAAAAGTTTAACTCCATGTTGCACGCACACACTCTCACATTTAATTGCTCGATAGAGCTATCTAAGGCCGATCTCACACACACTAGCAAACCATTTGTTTTGCTGGCGGGTACAAAATTTAACCTCACTTTTTTTCGTGTACGTACACGCAATACATGCGCACGTAGATAACTCTATTGGCTGACATATCGTGTGGCCAATAAAAAAAACCCGCTAGAAGTCGCCTGACATAAAATTTTTGCTAGAAAGAGGTAGGAAATCTGATGCAAACAAACGTCCAGCTGCCATGTAAACATACTTTGAATGTGTTGGTGAATTTCTGACTAGAAAGCCTTATTGTTCAAGAAAAATTTCAACTGGGTAGCAGCGGTAGCGGAAGCAAGCCAGAGGGGCTGAAGAAACGCCCCAAGAAATCACAATGTTTTTTTTTAAGAACCAAGTTATCTAACAAGTGCTGCAACAACAAAATCAGCTACTTGAAATATTGGTTGACGCAACATGTTTCTTGAATAAATCAGGAAATTTATAACATATTTCGTTATCATTATACTTTAACAAGCTGCGTACACAAAATTGCCCGAGCACTATTGATTAATCGTTTAATCGGTATCTCCATTAGCATTGTCGAAAGTGATCTCAATCTTATCTTATTATTATTGTTTTACTTTGAGTTCAATAACGCCCACGACCTACACTTTGTGAAGCGTTTCACTACAGTCTAGTCAGGTGGGTACCATCATTCATAAAACCTAAAAATTTGATTTGATTTAATCATTTTTTTTAACTCAGGTCAAACTTTTAAACAGTTTTCGAATTTTGTATTTTATTTTAATTTTGAGATTTTAACATAAATTGCTAAGGCATTGTACGACCTACTGTTATATTTTATAACTAAAACAAGTCACTTGAAGCCGTCTAAGAAGTTACTCACTTTTGAATCTTGTTCTTTGTCTTCTCGAGGTCATATTTTGTGGTGCGCAAAAAATAGATGATTATACGCACATCGCGGTGCATCCGTACATTGTTTTGCTCAGCCCAGCGTTGAACTTCCGCCACCGATTCGGTTCTCTTTACGGCCGTTTCTCCCAGCAGCTGCTCGGCACTCGCGTAAAATTCCTCCGATAACGACGGTACGTAAATTTGCCTCATTGCTGCGCAGCTCGCCAAGCCTCACCTTTCCTAATCCAAGCAACCCACTGGATTATCGTGCACCGCTTACGGCTTGCGCTCTGGTGTAACCCGCTTAACTAAACTCGCGATTATTGACTGACCGACAACGCACGGCGGGACAGTGTCCTTTCTTCTATCGAATTGTGCAACTAAAATTGAGTTCAGATTATCATTCCCCAGCACTGATAACGGGGCTATTGTGTACTAATCGAAGGGTTGAGAAAGAGATAGAGAGAGTATGTGTGCTTGTGTTCAGTAGTGGGCTAGTATATATACTAAACTAGACTGTTTAAGCTGGAAGTAAGCCAAGCTTAATATGCTTCCCCCTTTTTTCCCAGTTAAACATAATAGTTAAATATCAAGCATAAACATTCAGGTTAGAGATTATTAATTAAGGTTTTAATATATAAGCAAATGTTATCTAAACTCTATCTGACTTTTTGCGTTGTTTGCTCAATTTTTCAAAAGTTTGTTTTCGTCATGAAGCACGTTTACTCTGTTCAACCATAGATTTGGGTTAAAGAAAATGCGACCGTCGTACCCTATTATGGTTAAAAACCAGTTTATAGAGTTATCTACACTCAAACCCCGATGGTTTGACACCAACTGTTGTCAAACGAACGGGGTCACTTTTTAGTTTGACACCCCTTTTACACGGAGTTCACACACACTACCAAACATTTGTTTTGATAGCGTGCGTGAGCGCCGTGTAAAATGTGACAGTTCGTCACTTTTTAGTTTGACTTTGACCAACCAACGGGGTACAAACTAAAAAAGTGTCAAACGAAAAAGTGACCAACCACCGGGGGTTGAGTGTACGTGCGTATGTGATTCTATGACAAAATCCGGAATTCCATTTCCCGGAATGGACGTTTTCCGGAATGGACATTATCCGGAATGGACGTTTTCCGGAATGGACGTTATCCGGAATGGACATTATCCGGAATGGACGTTATCCGGAATGAAATTTCCCGGAATGGACGTTTCCCGGAATGGTCATTTCCCGGAAAATTAGTTTTTTTATATTACCTGATATGAGAATGAATGGAATCTTGCCTACTCGCTTACTTTTGGTTAAGAATTATTTAGTTTGTACCCCGTTGGTTTCACCTAGTCACATTGAAGGAACTCGATATTTTGACAACAATATGAATGATAAATACATGAATGATAAAAAGAAAGTGAAATGTTCGGACACTAACAATAGATGCTAGCGTTGACTATTGAAACAATACTTTATCAACCACCACGAGATGTAACAATGTAGATCGATAGATATTATTTTTTTTTTTCAATTTCAATTCGGTTTTATTGGTGAATAATCAAGATACAATGAGTTATTTTGAAGTGCATAACAGAGTTTTGGAGTTCCTTACAGCTGTGTGTTGCATCATAATCCATTTAGGAACAATTATTTCTTTAACTAAGGCACTAGCAAGAGTAAGAAAAAACTATAAAAAAAAACTTACAGAAATTGCAAAGGAAAGGGGATAGAGGAAGAGAAAGCTTATATCTAGATCACAGTTAATTTATCCTTTGTAGATGTGTTTGATCATCAGTTCCCCAAGGGCCAAGAATTGTTCTGCCTTGTTCCGGCAGCTCCGAAACCGCGTCATCATCTCCCCCGCGAGAGCAAAGAACTCCGGCAGGGTGAAGAGATCTTCCCCGGTGACTTCTTGCTGGGCCGTACTGCCGCTACCGGCAGCGACCACGCTGGCGAACGAACGCCCCCAACCAGGAGGGAACGCTGAGTTTTCCGCTGGAACCGTAAGCTGTCCAGCTGCAGGAACGGCTGCGCTCGTACTTCGCTGAGGAGAGTGGGACGCTGCTGCTTTCTTCTTTCTCTTTTCCTGCTCCTCGAGGTAGACCTTGCGCGCGATGCATCCGCGGTAATTGCCGGTATGGTTGCCGTCACAGTTCGCGCACTTTACGCGCGGCTTGGTTTGTTCTGCCTTGTCCCCCAAGTCCGCCTGTTCGTGGCAGTGCGCACGCCTCCGAGAGGTGTGACTCACCGCACTTCACGCAGCGGGGCCGGAGGTTGCAGTTCCGCGAACCGTGGCCGAATTTCTGGCAACGGTGGCATTGCGCTACGTCCGTCGGGTTCTTGGTGTAAAACCGCCAGTTTACCCAAAAACCGTCCAACGTCTTAGTCCGCCGCAGGTCTTGGATTTTGACGGTGCCGCGGTCGAAGTACAACAGGTACAGTGTGTGTGTACCTGTTACCGTTGTCTTGCGCGAGAGCACTTTAATCTCCCGCGGTTTTATTCCGGCGTCCGAAAGGTGACCCTTCAGGTCGGAGATCGGACGGTCTTGATAACCCTGCAAGACGACCTTAACAGGGGGCTTCTCGGGGTTGAATGTGTAGAAGTTGAAGTTGCTACGCTTCAATTCTTCAAACACCAGGTCGAAGTTCTTTTTATTCAGTGTGATCACTTGCACTGCCGACTTACCGATTTTCAGACAATATCCGAGGCCTTCCAGCAACTCGTCAACATCGTCCGCCAACGTGTCCAAAACAAAAATTGGAGGTGGTCTTCGTTCCGTTGGAGAAGTATTCTTTTTTGGCGTCGGCACTTTTTTCCGTGCACTACCATCGTCGTCGTCGTCGTCGGTAGTGGTGCTACCGTCGGTGTTGTTGTTGTTTTCTTCGTCGTCGCTCAGCATCTGGAACTCGTTCCTGATGGGAATGTTGGCGGATGTTGATGTGCCACTAGTCGTGGCACCGGAGGTACCCGAACGGGTTCGCACTGGTGATCTTGGAACATATCCGGGATGAAGTAACTTTTTGTCGATGCCTTCTGCGCTCACGCTCCCCTGCGCGATGGCGGTCGACACGGCGTTGGTTTGTTTACCTTTTTGCACACGGCCGGTAGACGAACTTCGCGGGTTTTTCGAGGCCGCACTCGAACTGCCACGGCCACGGCCGGCCTTTGGCATGCTGGAGAAGCAAACTCGCGGGTAACCACAATCAATTACGGCGAAAAAAATCGAAAAAACGATGGAGCACTGAGCACTAGCTGCATGCTCTCGTGCGTACACGGAGGGAGATCGATAGATATTAGACAAACACTGGATGTTTTATACATTCTTTCAATGTGTTGTTATGTAAGATTTTTGTTCCTTTTTTTGATAGTCAGTTGACTTTTGTGAATAAATTCTACCAATTTTTAGTTGGTATTCAAAGAAGGGCAAACCTCAAGAAATTAATTAAATACTTTTCAGAAATTCAATGTATAATGTGTACTTTTTTGAGGTTTTCCCTTCTTTAAAAATACGCGATCTTTCATCAAAGTTATGGGAATTTTAAATAAGAATTTTCCCTTCTCTTGTTAATTCAACTAAATTTTACCTGGTTTTTCATTGAAGGCTTCTGCACTATAAAGCAGAGTCCGGGAACAGTGGTGTAGGGGCAATCAAAGTTGCCTCTCACCCAGTCGGCCTGGGTTCGATTCTAGACGGTCCCGGTGGTGGCATTTTTTGAGACGAGATTTGTCTGATCATGCCTTCCGTTGGACGGGGAAGTAAATGTTTGCCCCGGTTTAACCTAGAGTTTAGGTCGATAGCTCAGTTCAGGTGTAAGAGTCGTCTCTCTGGGTCCTGTCTCGGTTTAGTCGCTGGTAGGCAGTTGAACTCACAATCCAAAAGTCGTCAGTTCGAATCCCGGGGTGGATGGAAGCTCAGGTGTAAAACGAGGTTTGCAATTGCCTCAACAATCTAGCCTTCGGACACCTAGTTTTGAGTTTACTATAAAGCAGAATGTTTATTTTCAAAGAAGGGAAAACCTCAAGAAAATAAATAGCTTGAGTGTATTTTTAAAGAATGAAAAACCTCAAGGAAGTACCTATTATACATTGATTTTCTGAAAGTTTTTTTTTTCTAGAGGATTTCCCTTCTTTAAAAAAAAACATTCTTCTTTATAGTTCAGAGTTCCTTAACGAAAAACTAGTTCAAATTTAGTAGAATTTTACAAAAGAAGGGAAAATTCTTACATAAAATCCCATTACTTTGATGAAAGATCGTGTATTTTTAAAGAAGGGAAAATCTCAAGAAAAAAAAGCTATCAGAAGATCAAAGTAGGGGAAATATACCCATTTTAATCACTCTAAGCCGTTCGACCAATTCTCATCACTTTTGCCGTTTTCCGCTATTAAATCAATATTTCAGATGTATCAACAATGGAGAGTTGCTTGCTCACTTTTATTTGAGCTATTTATTACTTTGGGACAGTCAAAAACACCTTATGAAAGCTGTAATTCATGATCAAAGTGCTGATAGGCCGATAATAGAAATAGGCTGAGAAAGGGTATAGTTCCCCTATAATGTGTATTTTCTTGAGGTTTTCCCTTCTTTAAAAAAAAACGATCTTTAATCGATGTGATGGAATTTCGTGTAAGAGATTTCCCTTCTTGTGTTAATCAGTTGACTTTTGTGACTAAATTCTACCAAATTTTATTATAAAGCAGAATGATTATTTTCAAAGAAGGGAAAACCTCTAGAAAATAAAAAGCTTTTCTGAAAATCAATCTATAATGTGTACTTCCTTGAGGTTTTTCATTCTTTATAAATACACTCAAGCTATTTATTTTCTTGACAGGACACATTATAGATTGATTTTCAGAAAAGCTTTTTATTTTCTTGAGGTTTTCCCTCGTTTGAAAATAATCATTCTGCTTTATGGTAAAATTTGGTAGAATTTAGTCACATAAGTCAAATGATTAACAAAAGAAGTGAAATTTCTTACATAACAACACATTGAAAGAATGTTAAAAACATCTAGTGTTTGTCTAATATCTATCGATCTACATTGTTACATCTCGTGGTGGTTGATAAAGTATTGTTTCAATAGTCAACGCTTGCTTCTATTGTTCATGTCCGAACATTTCACTTTCTTTTTATCATTCATGTATTTATATTCATATTGTTGTCAAAATATCGAGTTCTTTCAATGTGACTAGATGAAACCAACGGGGTACAAACTAAATAATTTTTAACCACAAGTGAGCGAGTAGGCAAGATTCCATTCATTCTCATATCAGGTAATATAAAAAAAAACTCATTTTCCGGGAAATGTCCATTCCGGGAAACGTCCATTCCGGGAAATTTCATTCCGGATAACATCCATTCCGGATAATGTCCATTCCGGATAACGTCCATTCCGGAAAACGTCCGTTCCGGATAATGTCCATTCCGGAAAACGTCCATTCCGGGAAATGGAATTCCGGAATTTGTCATAGAATCGCGTATGTACACTTAAACCCCGATGGTTTGACACCAACTGTTGTCAAACGAACGGGTCACTTTTTAGTTTGACACCCCCTTTTACACGGTGTTCACATACACTACCAAACGTTCGTTCTGATAGTGTGCGTGAGCGCCGTGTAAAAAGTGACAGTTCGTCACTTTTTAGTTTGACTTTGACCAACCAACGGGGTACAAACTAAAAAAAGTGTCTAACGAAAAAGTGACCAACCACCGGGGGTTGCGTGTATTTGAAAATACTACACTCAAAAAACTTTTCACCACAAGGCCGCATGAAAATATATGTGATTATTTTCCATACAGTTAATCATGCAACATTGACGTGAATTTCCGGTGGAAGCAAAATCTGGAGCGAGCAGTCATTCACTATCGTATCAAGTGGATTTAGCATGAATTTCACGTGAGATGTGCATGACCTTTCATGCACTATTGACATGATCATCGCGTGAAGGCTGCATGAATTTTATTGCGGCTTTTGTTCCTTTCTTACTTCCTGTTTTCTTATTCTTATACTTCTTATTAAATAATACGCACTGCAAAGTTTTTAAAATTTTTATTTTCAATACATTCAAAATGTCTAATACAACGTTTCACTTACAAATCACTTCCGTTACACTTACACCTAGCAACTAAAATAACACTTGCGGAAGCAGGAAACCGCAGCAGCTTCTCGGGAAGGCGACGTGTCGCTCTCATCACCGCAGTCAATAAGTCCAGCTACCGGGAGAAGATCGATACATGAAACTTAGAGGTGCTGAACTTCTGGCTCTTTTTGGTGGGTTTGTCCGTTGCTGCTCCAGCAGGCAACGGGGGAGACTTTAGTCGTGCTTTTCCTGATCGCTTGGTTCCACCTTTTGATGCTCGTTCCGATGTCCAACGTAGACCGACATGTTTTAAAATTGTGATGTCTTGTCGCCTGAAAAAACATAAACGCACAAGTTAGCGTTGAATTATTTTTTTAGAAATAGAAAATACATACCCTCCGTTGCAAAATATTTAATTGTGTGCATTCTCGAACTAATTTACGCTCTTTAAAAAAAAATCTAAGCTGACAGAATGCGCTTCATGCCAGGTCAAGCGCCGAGAAGAAACTGCAGTGATGATCCATCGGAATCCTCCAGCAAGCGAGCCGAAATTTTCAGACATGAAAATCATGCAACCTTCCCTCACTCACTCACACTAACATTTTTTCACCACAATGTTGCATGAAAAGGCACATGGATTTTTTCCATGCCAGTTCCCATGCGGATGTGGCATGATTACCATGCAAACTCCCCATCAGCTGACTGCAAGCCACGCCTCCAAATTTTCAGGCATGAATTTCACGTGACATTTATTTGTGTGAGTGTAAGCAACGTGAAAATCAATCAGAATTGACATGAATGCATGGCGGAAGTTGCATGACTCATGTAAAACGTTGTTCCGGACCAAAAACTGGCTGCCACCGGAATTTTCATGCAACTTTGTGGTGAAAGGTTTTTTGAGTGTAGGCCAATAACATTTTATGTTATTTATAACGAGATTTGTTATTCATCGGTATGTTTTTTTGTTATTGGATTGTTATGGTAATAACAGACTAATAACATTTTTAGTTATTCTTTGAACAAATCTTTGTTATTATTCTTTGTTATTTTAACAACTGATCCGATCATCCCAATATCAGTTGGAGGTATTCTTCAATAACAAAAAAATGTTATTCCAAAGTTGTTTTGGCTTTCAACCAATATCAGACCAATAACAAATTTGGTTATGATAACATGAACTGTTAGCCGGGACCGTGGTGTAGGGGTAAGCGTGATTGCCACTCACCCAGTCGGCCTGGGTTCGATCCCAGACGGTCCCGGTGGCATTTTTCGAGATGAGATTTGTCTGATCACGCCTTCCGTCGGACGGGAAGTAAATGTTGGCCCCGGACTAACCTAAAAAAAAGGTTAGGTCGTTAGCTCAGTCCAGGTGTAGGAGTCGTCTCCCTGGGTCCTGTCTCGGTGTAGTCGCTGGTGGGCAGTTGGACTAACAATCCAAAGGTCGTCAGTTCGAATCCCGGGGTGGATGGAAGCTAAGGTGTAAAAAGAGGTTTGCAATTGCCTCAACAATCAAACCTTCGGACACCTAGCTTCGAGTAGGAATCTCGCAATCGAGAACGCCAAGGCAATGCTGTAGAGCGAATAATTTGATTTAATTTGAACATGAACTGTTATTCAACCCTAATGCAAGAATTGCTTTTTCAAGAAGATTCCATAACACTTTCTGATATTTTAACAGTATTTGTTATTGAAATGGCATGAATTTTGTTATTACCGTCTGCCCCCGGGACAGTGACAAGTAACTCGTCATTTTAGAGTTAAATTATATCTTTTTCGCTAGCTTTGGGACATTTTTGAGAACAGTATTATAATGCGGCCATAAATAAAGATTACATCAATAGAGCTTTATGACGTTTCGCGTACGCACACTAGTGCATCATTTGATTTAGCTGGCTGACAAAATGTAACCTCACATTATTTTCGTGTACGTGCACGCAATCCAGCTTTTTAAGCGAAAATGGCGTTCGAATGGTGAACGCCCGAAATGTCGAAATCACGCAGTGGTACCAACATTACGAAAAAAGTGTGCCATGGCATGACAGCCACATTTTTTTTTCTAATTTTGGTGCTACTGCGCGATTTTGACATTTCGGACGTTCAACATTCGAACGCCATCTTCGCTTAAAAACCTGGATACAAACGAACGTAGATTACTCTAGTATGTAAAAATAACTCCAAAAATTGCTATCTTCTATGAGCGTACAATGTTTGGCTTTCCTTCGCCTGCACGCAATCCCTTTTAGTCGTGCACTCGCTCACATCCTTTTCAGTGGGCTTCCGGTGTCTACCGTGGTGCGATCTGTCAAAATCGCCCACAAACTCGCATTCGCGTCTTGTGTTTGGCCCCAAAATGTGTTGTTGAAGGATCGATCGCCCTTTCCCGATCGATTTTCGCGATTTTGTCACTGTAACTTCGCTTTCCAATGACGCAGTAAACCACGAGACGGTTCCATTAACTACGAAAAAGTGTGTTGGTTTTTTTGGTCGGGGAGATTTTTTAGAGGGAGTCCGGGTCGACTTTGAGTGTGGCGGATATCAAAACAACGTTTTTCTTTAGACTTTTGTAATGGTAAGTTTTTCTTTGTTAATTGTTGAGGTAAATTGTATAACAAATCGTTTGCAATTGATCCTTTTGTTAAATTTTATGTTTTTGTGAAAAACTGTTTTCTTAAATCTAACCTCATTTTTTTTTATTTACCTAGGCTTTGTACGTGCTTTACGAGCATGCCGCTGGTTACGCGGTGTTCAGCGTGAAGGAGTTTGAGGAGATTGCGATGCTGCTGCCCCAGGTAGAGCAGTCCGTGACCGACTTGTCGCGGTTCAATTCCATTGTGAAGCTGTTGGGCTTTTCGCCGTTCAAAACCGCAGTGGCAGCGTTGGAGAATGTCAACGCCATTTCGGAAGGAATCGTGCCGGATGATTTGTCCGTGTTCCTGGACAGTGTCCTGCCGAAGGCGTCCAAGAGTAACAAGTTTACGCTGGGGGTGGCCGATGCCAAGCTGGGTGCGGCCTTGGGCGAAGCCCTCAAGATCCAGTGCTCGCACATTGGAGCCGTTCCGGAAATTTTGCGCGGAATTCGGCACCATTTCCCGAAGCTGGTGAAAGGGTTCTCGGACAAGAGTGCCGGCGTGGCCCAGCTGGGTCTTGGCCATAGCTACTCGCGTTGCAAGGTCAAGTTCAACGTGCACCGCTCGGACAACATGATCATTCAATCGATCGCTCTGCTCGATCAGCTGGACAAGGATATTAATACATTTTCTATGCGGATCCGTGAGTGGTACTCTTACCACTTCCCAGAGCTGGTCAAAATTGTTCCCGACAATTATCTGTTTGCTAAAGTTGCCCATTTCGTAAAGGACCGGAAATCACTCTCTGCGGAAAGTCTGGAGGCGCTGGAGGAAATCGTCATGGACTCGGAAAAGGCCCAAGCCATTATCGATGCGTCGAAAATGTCGATGGGAATGGACATTTCGGTGATTGACCTGTTGAACATTGAGATGTTTGCCAAGCGTGTCGTTCACTTGTCCGAATATCGTCACCAACTGGCCGCGTATCTTCACTCTAAAATGGGCAACGTTGCCCCGAATCTGCAGTCTCTGATTGGCGACCAGGTCGGAGCCAGGCTCATCTCGAAGGCCGGAAGTCTTACCAATCTGGCCAAATACCCCGCCTCGACGGTGCAAATTCTGGGTGCTGAAAAGGCACTCTTCCGGGCACTGAAAACCAAGAGCAACACTCCAAAGTACGGTCTGTTGTTCAACTCTTCGTTCATCGGCCGAGCCAACGCCAAGAACAAGGGTCGCATTTCGCGATTCCTGGCCAACAAGTGTTCGATTGCGTCCCGTATTGACTGCTTCACTGAAAGCCCCAGCAACGTGTTCGGCGAGGCGCTCAAACAGCAGGTCGAAGATCGGCTCAAGTTCTACGAGTCCGGTGAAACGCCGCGCAAGAACCTAGAGGTGATGAAGGAAGCCATGGAGGCGGCCGCCCTCATCAATCCGGCAGGCACGGAGAACGGGACCAAGAAAAAGAAGAAAAACAAGAAGCGCAAGCAAGAGGACGCCGAGAACAACGGAGATGCCGCCGATGAAACGCTGAACGAAACCGCCAACGGAAACGGAACGATCGCCGAGGAGGAACCCGAAGCGGACGGTGAGCCCAAGAAAAAGAAGAAGAAGAAGAAAAACAAGAACAAGGAAGCGGCGGACGAGTGAGCGAGGGCAGTACGAGTTGAGTACAATTTTCATATTATCTTTTCCTATAAATACTTTATAAGATTGCATAGTGCAAGAGTGCAGTAATCTTTTGCAAGAGACAGACTAATAAACTTTAATTGCTGGCCAGCAAGAGTCTGTTTTCGTGCGCTTTTTATCCGAAATCCATTTATTCATCAACAACAAACAACATCAATAAACAGCAACGATCAGCCCTCTCCGGGAACCGACTTCCCCTTGTACGGTTTCGTTTTATGCGCGCGATAGTCTTCGTCGTCCTCGTGGCACTCGCGGAAGCACCCGCGGCAGAACAAATCCCCGTCACAGCTCAGACACCGCACGACGGCATCCTCGTTGCAGATTGTACACCACGGCAGCTCCTCCTCGATCTCCGCCGGGTCCAACGGCTTCGGAATGTCCAAATTGTTCAAAACGTCCTCGTCCTCGCCGTCTTCCTTGGCCGGATTTTGCGCGTCAATTGCGGCCTCCTCGAGGAACCGTACCGCAAGCTTTCGCGCAGCTTCTTCCTCGGTTTCCTCCTCGTCGTCCGACGGGATTCCGTTCGGTTTCTTTGGTTTATCGCCCGGTTCCCCCTTCAACGCCGCCAGTCGCTTTTCAATGTCGTCAACCGCCGCCAGCCGATACTCGCTGACCGTTTCGTGTATTTCCTGTTCCTCCGCAAACTGTTTCATCAGATCGCGAATTTGCTCCTCCTGGGTGCGGTTGTCCTTTTGCAGCAGGAACTTTTTATTCGCTTCGGAATAATCCTTGTACTCAACGCCTTTCAGAGCGGCAAGTCTCTTTTCGATATCCGTGAGCGAAGATTCTGGGTTGGTGGCGGGACTTGAACTGGCGGTTCCCTCCTCGGCTGGGGGATCCTTCAAGGCCGCTAACCGTTCTCGAATAAGATCGTCAGCATCCGGCTGCGAAGTCGAGTTGCTCACAGGCTGTATCACTTCCGGCAGCTGGACAGTTTCAGCACTTGTTGCATCCAGTATTGACGAATTTCTGTTTTGTAGAATCAAATGTTATAAAAACGTGTGCAAGAACAGTACAAAACTTACTTTTCGGTCACATTCTTGATGGCGTTTGAATTGGTGTCCAGTTTTGAAAACTCGAAACAGCGCAGACAAACGTCCCTATTTTTGCCATTTAGTTTGATGCGGAATTTTAGGCACTTGGAGCAGAATGAGTATTTGCAAGAGGGACAACCGTTCTGTTGAAAAAGCGATTTATATATTGAAATTTCAGTTTTGATAAAAAAATTACCTCTTTCAAGAACAGTCCAAACTTCTTTGTACACCCGTTACAAGCCATAAAATCTTGAAAGACTAAAGAAATTTTAAATTGTTAAATTTTATTCAAAGCTCGAATGATTTTGGTAGTTTGTGGATGACTCATTTGGTACGTTCGTTTGATGGCTAGTTCGGCACTGAGTGCTGTACTCAGAGCTGCCAAAGTGTTTCTTTGAAGAAACTCGCGCTAGTTCCGCACGAGTTTCGCCGCCATATTGGAACTGAAACTCTAGTGCCGCACTCGATATCTTTTTCAGTTTCATGCGAGTTCCACGCACACTGACAAATGACGTTCGATAGAGTTATCTAAGGCCGATCTCACGCACACTCTAGCATGCCATTTGTTTTGCTGGGCGGTACAAAATTTAACCTCAATCTTTTTCGTGTACGTACACGCAATACATGCGCACGTAGATAACTCTATTGAACCAAAACTGGCACCGACGAGTGCGGCACTCAGTGCCGCACCGGCTGTTCAAACGAACGTACCAATTGTTTTGAAATCCGGAACCATCAAAAACAGATCAAAGCATAACAAACACGTTTCACAAAACTTGTTCACTTTGTCTTAAAATTAATTGTGGACCTACACGCTAACCAGGCGATCTCAATTTTGAGATGGATGTCGCAAACCGGCTAAAAGTGAAACCACTCAACGTTGAGATGAGCAACTCGATCTCAATTTTGAGATCCAGAAGGCGATCTCAAAATTGAGATGGGTTGGGTAGGGTGAAAATCACCGGGAATGCGGAAATCGGTTCCGGGAGGACTATTTTTGATGTAATATAATGAAAATTGATTTGATTGAAAAGTTTACTCTTTATTTCAAGCGTTTTTTTTAACCATTTTACATTGAAAAATAAGCTACTGCCGTGAGGACGGCCCTCCGGAACACGGTCGAGTTGCGGAAACGCGGGCTGCTGCTGGGACGCGCACGATCCACTACCGGGAGGGCGACTCTTCGGAACGCGGGCCACGGCTGGGACGCACACACCAGTGCCGGGAGGGTGACTTTCCGGAACGCGGACGAGTTGCCGAAAAACGGGCTGGCTGGAATGTGTGCTTTGCCGGAAGAACGAGCTGGAAACGGGAGAGACAAATAAACAGATAAAAATAAAATCGTGTGTGGTGGAGGAACACCGGGGGTGCTTGGACCTACGGCATATCCGGTAGACGTGGTCGGAAGAATGTGGGTCGCGTTGGAAATCGGAGCATTCGCTGCTGGACTTTGAGAAGAGGTTTGTCCTCGAGCCGGTGTGTAGGTCAGCGCTCCGGTGGTTTTAATTGGACGATGTCGAGGCACTGGTCGAGATCGATGTGGTCGGAGGTCTTTGCAGTCGGCTTAGCGTGGGATATCCCGATTTTGTTGCTGCGTTTGCTCCGCGTCGACCGCGAACCCTTTTCGCCACCACCCGCGGCGGTCGCTTCGTCCGGCGTCTGCAGAATCGGCGTGTTTGTCGCTGGCCGACGGTGACTGCATCGGATCGCCCCACGCCCCCTTCAGCGGCCTTGCATGCCCGGTTGATGTACTTGGCCTGCTCCTCGTTCAGATAAAAGTCGTTCTGCTGATTCTTCCGCTTCCCCATTTTCGATGGCCTCCAGCCGCTGGATCAAATCGTCGTTTTCCATGTCAACGTCATTTGTGGCCGCCGAACTGCCGTCGCCGGTTTCCTTGGTGGTGGTGGCGCTGGCTGTCTTTGTCGAGGGTGACGAGGTGTCGATCTTCTCCAGACGCTCCAGCAGGTCGTCCTTCTCAATTGGGACAGCTTCCGGAGTGGTGGTCTCCTCGCCAGAGCGATGCCGCAGACTTGAGTTCTTCAGCAGCCTTCTCCTTTAATACGGCCGGATCCGTCGTTTCACCGGAACCTGCGGAATATGATATGATTAGAACTTGAGTTGTCCTACCCGGAACGTGCACCGTAATGCCGTTACTGGAATGGTTTGGATTTCAGGTTCTTAGCACTGTTGGTTTAGGAACGATTGCGCTGAAGTTTTGTCCGGCATCTGCGAGTAGCGGTCCAGTTCCGCCCGACGAGTACTTATATTGTTGTGGTACTTTGACCAGTCACCAAATGAACAACTGTGCCGTTCCCTCCTCTAGCATCTACTCCGGCTCCGGCTTCGACGTCGATTAGATGCACCCGCGTCTGACCGAGAACAACTAGGTGCTACGTCTTCCGGACTTCCCCCGCGCTTCACAAGATTCCTCCAAGTCTTGTCCAGACACCGCAAATTGATCCGGCCCTTTGCCACCCAGAAGAACACGCCCCGCTGCCGGATGAGCTGGCCGTAGGAGGCGGGTGGACTCGCCGCTGGTAGCCGTCGCCACCGCTCGGCAGATGCCGTTTTCCTCCAGTTGGTCGATGTTCGATCAGCGTTACCTGCACTCCGTCACTGAAAAAAACAAGAAGGTGGACCACTTTTAAGTTTTTTTCGCTTTGCACCGGAGAAGATCGTTACGGAAAGAGAACCGTAGATGAGGATAGGTCGGATAGAGAACTTGTTGAGTTCATTGTCCACTCGAACCACCCTTTTCCACGGTTCTCTTCCCGATTTGATCTTCTCCGGGAACTTCTTTGTTGTTAGCTCGTTTGCACTACTCACCTGTCAAAACAGAAATGAAAATTTTGCTAAGTCCCAAGCATTTCGTCACCACAAGAATGCCAAAAAACAGCTAAGGGTCATCGCAAAATTGAGTTCACATTCTCCAACTCAAAATTGCGAATGTAAACAAAACAAACTGATCGCAAAAACTGAGTTGGCTGAAGCGAACTACTTTTTGCGACGTTCATCACAAAAATTGCGATCGCCTGGTAAGCGTGTACACGCCAAAGAATAATATATTAAATCTTAAATCATGATTCAGTACACTCAAAATCAGAAGTACCGTAAACTGGGGTCAATCGGGACACATGGGGCGAATTGGGACAGCAGTTTTAAGTACGGTATGCTGATCGGAAGGAACGCGGTCAAGAAATGTTGCGTGTTCTTTTCGTGACCCCCCCAAGAAAAGTTGACAGTTCGGTATGAGCGCGATTGACGGTGTGCGCGCTTGAGGTTCTTTCGAGGAAAAAATAAAAAGATTAAAAATATTCAAAACTTAAAATTAAATCGATTAAAAATGTTTATTCAAAAACTTTTAACAACAATTATAAACAAAATTAAGAAATCAATGAATAAAAGCAAATTTAGAAATTCTTAAATTCTAAAGGCTGGTATGCTGATCGGAAGGAACGCAAAACTCCATATAAAAAAACGCCCAAGAAACGGTCAAGGAAAGGGTCACGAAAAGATTTTTCTTAAGCGGTACGCAGCTGAAAAGTAACAGAAACGGAAAGATTGCGTTTGACGTTTCTTCGCGCGGTGCTTGTTTGTAATATGTTTTTATGAAAAAATCATAGAATTGTAATTTTCCTGTTTGATTGCGACTGATAAATACAAACGTTTTAACACCTAAACTACCATGCAAGCGAAAAAAGGCGAAGTCCAACTTCAAACAGCTGTATCTCGGCTCCCTGTGGACGGATTTTCAAAATTCAAGAAGCAAAAGATGCGGACAGATCTCTAGATTATTTTGCTTTTTTAAAAGTCCAAAACAGAGGCTCTTACCCTAAGTTATTCCCAAAACCAACCAGGTAACTTTTTTTCAGCCCTCTATTTTATAGTTTTTATGCATGTTGGATCGAATGTTGAATGACAATCTGTTTAAAATTTTATCATAACGCAAGTTACAGTACAATTATAATATCCAATACCATATTGGACCGATCTGGCCACATTGGGACCGATTCCAGGTTCTCCGGTGGAACCCGGAATATCCCAACTACGGAGTATTTTCAAGAAATTTATTAGAGTGGCAATATGGGTATCAAAATTCAGCATTTTCAAAATCAAGCTAATTGATGACGCTAAAAACCATTTTGGACATATCTGGTCACTTTGGGACCGGTTCCAGGTTCTCCGGTGGAACCCGGAATATCCCAACTACGGAGTATTTTCAAGAAATTTATTAGAGTGGCAATATGGGTATCAAAATTCAGCATTTTCAAAATCAAGCTCATTGATGACGCTGAAAACCATTTTGGACATATCTGGTCACTTTGGGACCGGTTCCAGGTTCTCCGGTGGAACCCGGAATATCCCAACTACGGAGTATTTTCAAGAAATTTATTAGAGTGGCAATATGGGTATCAAAATTCAGCATTTTCAAAATCAAGCTAATTGATGACGCTAAAAACCATTTTGGACATATCTGGTCACTTTGGGACCGGTTCCAGGTTCTCCGGTTAAACCCGGAATATCCCAACCACGGAGTATTTGCAAGAATTTTATTAGAGTGGCAATATGGGTATCAAAATTCAGTGTTTTCAAGATCAAGCTCATTGATGACGCTAAAAACCATTTTGGACATATCTGGTCACTTTGGAACCGGTTCCAGGTTCTCCGGTGGAACCCGGAATATCTCCAATTCCAGAGTATTTACAAGAATTTTATTAGAGTGGCAATATGGGTATCACAATTCAACATTTTCAAAATCAAGCTCATTGATGACGCTGAAAACATTTTTGGACATATCTGGCCACTTTGGAACCGGTTCCAGGTTCTCCGGTGGAACCCGGAATATCCCAACTACGGAGTATTTTCAAGAAATTTATTAGAGTGGCAATATGGGTATCGAAATTCAACATTTTCAAAATCAAGCTCATTGATGATGCTGAAAACCATTTTAGACATATCTGGCCACTTTGGAACCGGTTCCAGGTTCTCCGATGGAACCCGGAATATCCCCAATTCCAGAGTATTTACAAGAATTTTATTAGAGTGGCAATATGGGTATCAAAATTCAGCATTTTCAAAATCAAGCTCATTGATGATGCTGAAAACCATTTTAGACATATCTGGCCACTTTGGAACCGGTTCCAGGTTCTCCGGTGGAACCCGGAATATCTCCAATTCCAGAGTATTTACAAGAATTTTATTAGAGTGGCAATATGGGTATCAAAATTCAACATTTTCAAAATCAAGCTCATTGATGACGCTGAAAACATTTTTGGACATATCTGGTCACTTTGGGACCGGTTCCAGGTTCTCCGGTGGAACCCGGAATATCCCCAATTCCTGAGTATTTTCAAGAATTTTATTGGAGTGGCAATATGGGTATCAAAATTTAGTATTTTCAAAATCAAGCTCATTGATGATTCTTAAAACCATTTTGGACATATTTGGCCATTTTGGGATCAGTTCCAGGTTCTCCGATGGAACCCGGAATATCCCCAATTCCAGAGTATTTACAAGAATTTTATTAGAGTGGCAATATGGGTATCAAAATTCAGCATTTTCAAAATCAAGCTCATTGATGATGCTGAAAACCATTTTAGACATATCTGGCCACTTTGGAACCGGTTCCAGGTTCTCCGGTGGAACCCGAAATATCTCCAATTCCAGAGTATTTACAAGAATTTTATTAGAGTGGCAATATGGGTATCAAAATTCAACATTTTCAAAATCATCCCCAATTCCAGAGTATTTTCAAGAAATTTATTGGAGTGGCAATGTGGGTTTGAAAATTTAGTATTTTCAAAATCAAGCTCATTGATGATTCTTAAAACCATTTTGGACATATTTGGCCATTTTGGGACCAGTTCCAGGTTCTCCGGTGGAACCCGGAATATCCCAACTACGGAGTATTTGCAAGAATTTTATTGGAGTACCAATATGGGTATCAAAATTTAGCATTTTCAAAATCATTCCAAAACAATAATTCGAGTGTCAAATAATAACTTTATTTTGAAAATGCTGAATTTTGATACCCATATTGCCACTCAAAAAAAAATCTATGAAAAGCTCCGTTATTGGGGTTGTTCTGGGTTCCACCGGAGAACCTGGAACCGGTCCCAAAGTGACCAGATATGTCCAAAATGGTTTTTAGCGTCATCAATGAGCTTGATTTTGAAAATGCTAAATTTTGATACCCATATTGCCACTCTAATAAAATTCTTGCAAATACTCCGTAGTTGGGATATTCCGGGTTCCAAAATGGTTTTTAGCGTCATCAATGAGCTTGATTTTGAAAACACTGAATTTTGATACCCATATTGCCACTCTAATAAAATTCTTGTAAATACTCTGGAATTGGAGATATTCCGGGTTCCACCGGAGAACCTGGAACCGGTTCCAAAGTGGCCAGATATGTCCAAAATGGTTTTTAGCGTCATCAATGACCTTGATTTTGAAAATGCTAAAATTTGATACCCATATTGCCACTCCAATAAAATTCTTAAAAATGCTCCGTAGTTGGGATATTCCGGGTTCCACCGGAGAACCTGGAACCGGTCCCAAAGTGACCAGATATGTCCAATATGGTTTTTAGCGTTATCAATGAGCTTGATTTTGAAAATGCTAAATTTTGATACCCATATTGTCACTCTAATAAAATTCTTGCAAATACTCCGTAGTTGGGATATTCCGGGTTCCACCGGAGAACCTGGAACCGGTCCCAAAGTGACCAGATATGTCCAAATAGTTTTTAGCGTCATCAATGAGCTTGATTTTGAAAACACTGAATTTTGATACCCATATTGCCACTCTAATAAAATTCTTGCAAATACTCCGTAGTTGGGATATTCCGGGTTCCACCGGAGAACCTGGAACTGGTCCCAAAGTGACCAGATATGTCCAACAATGTTTTCAGCGTCATCAATGAGCTTGATTTTGAAAATGCTGAATTTTGATACCCATATTGTCACTCTAATAAAATTCTTGCAAATACTCCGTAGTTGGGATATTCCGGGTTCCACCGGAGAACCTGGAACCGGTCCCAAAGTGACCAGATATGTCCAAAATGGTTTTTAGCGTCATCAATGAGCTTGATTTTGAAAACACTGAATTTTGATACCCATATTGCCACTCTAATAAAATTCTTGTAAATACTCTGGAATTGGAGATATTCCGGGTTCCACCGGAGAACCTGGAACCGGTTCCAAAGTGGCCAGATATGTCCAAAATGGTTTTTAGCGTCATCAATGACCTTGATTTTGAAAATGCTAAAATTTGATACCCATATTGCCACTCCAATAAAATTCTTGAAAATGCTCCGTAGTTGGGATATTCCGGGTTCCACCGGAGAACCTGGAACCGGTCCCAAAGTGACCAGATATGTCCAATATGGTTTTTAGCGTTATCAATGAGCTTGATTTTGAAAATGCTAAATTTTGATACCCATATTGTCACTCTAATAAAATTCTTGCAAATACTCCGTAGTTGGGATATTCCGGGTTCCACCGGAGAACCTGGAACCGGTCCCAAAGTGACCAGATATGTCCAAATAGTTTTTAGCGTCATCAATGAGCTTGATTTTGAAAACACTGAATTTTGATACCCATATTGCCACTCTAATAAAATTCTTGCAAATACTCCGTAGTTGGGATATTCCGGGTTCCACCGGAGAACCTGGAACTGGTCCTAAAGTGACCAGATATGTCCAAAATGGTTTTTAGCGTCATCAATTAGCTTGATTTTGAAAATGCTGAATTTTGATACCCATATTGCCACTCTAATAAATTTCTTGAAAATACTCCGTAGTTGGGATATTCCGGGTTCCACCGGAGAACCTGGAACCGGTCCCAAAGTGACCAGATATGTCCAAAATGGTTTTAAGCGTCATCAATGAGCTTGATTTTGAAAACACTGAATTTTGATACCCATATTGCCACTCTAATAAAATTCTTGCAAATACTCCGTGGTTGGGATATTCCGGGTTTCACCGGAGAACCTGGAACCGGTCCCAAAGTGACCAGATATGTCCAAAATGGTTTTTAGCGTCATCAATTAGCTTGATTTTGAAAATGCTGAATTTTGATACCCATATTGCCACTCTAATAAATTTCTTGAAAATACTCCGTAGTTGGGATATTCCGGGTTCCACCGGAGAACCTGGAACCGGTCCCAAAGTGACCAGATATGTCCAAAATGGTTTTCAGCGTCATCAATGAGCTTGATTTTGAAAATGCTGAATTTTGATACCCATATTGCCACTCTAATAAATTTCTTGAAAATACTCCGTAGTTGGGATATTCCGGGTTCCACCGGAGAACCTGGAATCGGTCCCAATGTGGCCAGATCGGTCCAATATGGTATTGGATATTATAATTGTACTGTAACTTGCGTTATGATAAAATTTTAAACAGATTGTCATTCAACATTCGATCCAACATGCATAAAAACTAGAAAATAGAGGGCTGAAAAAAAGTTACCTGGTTGGTTTTGGGAATAACTTAGGGTAAGAGCCTCTGTTTTTGACTTTAAAAAAAGCAAAATAATCTAGAGATCTGTCCGCATCTTTTGCTTCTTGAATTTTGAGAATCCGTCGACAGGGAGCCGAGATACAGCTGTTTGAAGTTGGACTTCGCCTTTTTTCGCTAGCTTGGTAGTTCGCGGGATAATATTGAGGATGGTAGTTTAAGTGTTGGATATAATAATATTTAAAATTCCCGCCGAATCTCAAAATGCAAAGAAAAGAAAAGAAACAGATTTAGATTTTAGGTCGAAATGGAGTAAAAAAAAGAAGTTGTCGGCCATCGTGTCACCAACTATTTATTGCTAGTACCAACTAGTACTCTGTATTACGAGTCCCCTGCGCTGTCCGGTTGATCCACACTCGCGGTACCAAAATGAAGTAAATCAGAGTGGAATTAAACTTGACAATAATCATACAAATATCTATGTTCTTACTGAAAATACAATAATAATCTGAAATTTTGAAATTCAACCAAACAACAAATTCAAAAATATGAAAAACCAAACATTTCAGAAATTTCAAATAACTTTTTTTAATAATAAAGAAAATTTCAACAAAAATCTGAAATTTGGAATTTCAAAATAAAAAATTTGCAGAATTGAATAATAATTTTGATATTAAAGTTTTTATAAATTCAATAGTTCAAAAGGTTGAAATACGGAACGTCGAAATTTTTCAAAAGTTATTAGAAATTCGTAAATACAAAGTAACGAAAACCTCGGAATAACAATCAAAAACTTTATTTCTTCCAAAATTAAAAAAATCCAGAATGAAAAATTAAGAATTTAAGAATTTAAGAATTTAAGAATTTAAGAATTTAAGAATTTAAGAATTTAAGAATTTAAGAATTTAAGAATTTAAGAATTTAAGAATTTAAGAATTTAAGAATTTAAGAATTTAAGAATTTAAGAATTTAAGAATTTAAGAATTTAAGAATTTAAGAATCTAAGAATTTAAGAATTTAAGAATTTAAGAATTTAAGAATTTAAGAATTTAAGAATTTAAGAATTTAAGAATTTAAGAATTTAAGAATTTAAGAATTTAAGAATTTAAGAATTTAAGAATTTAAGAATTTAAGAATTTAAGAATTTAAGAATTTAAGAATTTAAGAATTTAAGAATTTAAGAATTTAAGAATTTAAGAATTTAAGAATTTAAGAATTTAAGAATTTAAGAATTTAAGAATTTAAGAATTTAAGAATTTAAGAATTTAAGAATTTAAGAATTTAAGAATTTAAGAATTTAAGAATTTAAGAATTTAAGAATTTAAGAATTTAAGAATTTAAGAATTTAAGAATTTAAGAATTTAAGAATTTAAGAATTTAAGAATTTAAGAATTTAAGAATTTAAGAATTTAAGAATTTAAGAATTTAAGAATTTAAGAATTTAAGAATTTAAGAATTTAAGAATTTAAGAATTTAAGAATTTAAGAATTTAAGAATTTAAGAATTTAAGAATTTAAGAATTTAAGAATTTAAGAATTTAAGAATTTAAGAATTTAAGAATTTAAGAATTTAAGAATTTAAGAATTTAAGAATTTAAGAATTTAAGAATTTAAGAATTTAAGAATTTAAGAATTTAAGAATTTAAGAATTTAAGAATTTAAGAATTTAAGAATTTAAGAATTTAAGAATTTAAGAATTTAAGAATTTAAGAATTTAAGAATTTAAGAATTTAAGAATTTAGGAAATTTAAGAATTTAAGAATTTAAGAATTTAAGAATTTAAGAATTTAAGAATTTAGGAATTTAGGAACTCAAGAATTTAAGAATTTAAGAATTTAAGATTTAAGAATTTAAGAATTTAAGAATTTAAGAATTTAAGAATTTAAGAATTTAAGAATTTAAGAATTTAAGAATTTAAGAATTTAAGAATTTAAGAATTTAAGAATTTAAGAATTTAAGAATTTAAGAATTTAAGAATTTAAGAATTTAAGAATTTAAGAATTTAAGAAATTAAGAATTTAAGAATTTAAGAATTTAAGAATTTAAGAATTTAAGAATTTAAGAATTTAAGAATTTAAGAATTTAAGAATTTAAGAATTTAAGAATTTAAGAATTTAAGAATTTAAGAATTTAAGAATTAAGAATTTAACCAAACTTACTTCTACGAATTTACAGAATCTAGAAAAAACTCGCCATACACCTCCAAACCGTCCAAACCTCCAAACCTCCAAACCTCCAACCTAACCTCCAAAACCATACCAAACCTCATCCAAACCTCCAAACCTCCAAAACCTCCAAACCTCCAAACCTCCAAAACCTCCAAACCTCCAAACCTCCATAACCTCCAACCTCCAAACCTCCAAACCTCCAAACCTCCAAACCCTCCAAACCTCCAAACCTCCAAACCTCCAAACCTCCAAACCTCCAAACCTCCCAAACCTCCAAACCTCCAAACCTCCAAACCTCCAAACCTCCAAACCTCCAAACCTCCACCCCAACCTCCAAACCTCCAAACCTCCAAACCTCCAAACCTCCAAACCTCCAAAACCTCCAAACCTCCAAACCTCCAAACCTCCAAACCTCCAAACCTCCAAACCTCCAAACCTCCAAACCTCCAAACCTCCAAACCTCCAAACCTCCAAACCTCCAAACCTCCAAACCTCCAAACCTCCACCCAATCCTCCAAACCTCCAAACCCCCCAAAACCTCCAAACCTCCAAACCTCCAAACCTCCAAACCTCCAAACCTCCAAACCTCCAAACCTCCAAACCTCCAAACCTCCCAACCTCCAAACCTCCAAACCTCCAAACCTCCAAACCTCCAAACCTCCAAACCTCCAAACCTCCAAACCTCCCTCCAAACCTCCAAACCTCCAAACCTCCACCCAAACCTCCAAACCTCCAAACCTCCAAACCTCCAAACCTCCAAACCTCCAAACCCTCCAAACCCTCCAAACCTCCAAACCTCCCAAACCTCCAAACCTCCAAACCTCCAAACCTCCAAACCTCCAAACCTCCAAACCTCCAAACCTCCAAACCTCCAAAACCTCCAAACCTCCAAACCTCCAAACCTCCAAACCTCCAAAACCTCCAAACTCCCAACCTCCACCTCCAAACCTCCCAAACCTCCAAACCTCCAAACCTCCAAACCTCCAAACCTCCAAACCTCCAAACCTCCAAACCTCCAAACCTCCAAACCTCCAAACCTCCAAACCTCCAAACCTCCCAAACCTCCAAACCTCCAAACCTCCAAACCTCCAAACCTCCAAACCTCCAAACCCCAACCTCCAAACCTCCAAACCTCCAAACCTCCAAACCTCCAAACCTCCAAACCTCCAAACACTCCAAACCTCCAAACCTCCAAACCTCCAAACCTCCAAACCTCCAAACCCAAACCTCCAAACCTCCAAACCCACCTCCAAACCTCCAAACCTCCAAACCTCCAAACCTCCAAACCTCCAAACCTCCAAACCTCCAAACCTCCAAACCTCCAAACCTCCAAACCTCCAAACCTCCAAACCTCCAAACCTCCAAACCTCCAAACCTCCAAACCCACCTCCAAACCTCCAAACCTCCCAAACCTCCAAACCTCCAAACCTCCAAAACCTCCAAACCTCCAAACCCACCTCCAAACCTCCAAACCTCCAAACCTCCAAACCTCCAAACCTCCAAACCTCCAAACCTCCAAACCTCCAAACCTCCAAACCTCCAAACCTCCAAACCTCCAAACCTCCAAACCTCCAAACCCTCCAAACCTCCAAACCTCCAAACCTCCAAACCTCCAAACCTCCAAACCTCCAAACCTCCAAACCTCCAAACCTCCCAAACCTCCAAACCTCCAAACCTCCAAACCCTCCAACCTCCAAACCTCCAAACCTCCAAACCTCCAAACCTCCAAACCCTCCAAACCTCCAAACCTCCAAACCTCCAAACCTCCAAACCTCCCCAAACCTCCAAACCTCCAAACCTCCAAACCTCCAAACCCTCCAAACCTCCAAACCTCCAAACCTCCAAACCTCCAAACCTCCAAACCTCCAAACCCAACCTCCAAACCTCCAAAACCTCCAACCTCCAAACCTCCAAACCTCCAAACCTCCAAACCTCCAAACCCCCAAACCTCCAAACCTCCAAACCTCCAAACCTCCAAACCTCCAAACCTCCAAACCTCCAAACCTCCAAACCTCCAAACCCTCCAAACCTCCAAACCTCCAAACCTCCAAACCTCCAAACCTCCAACCTCCAAACCTCCAAACCTCCAAACCTCCAAACCTCCAAACCTCCAAAACCTCCAAACCCCAAACCTCCAAACCTCCAAACCTCCAAACCTCCAAACCTCCAAACCTCCAAAACCTCCAAACCTCCAAACCTCCAAACCTCCAAACCTCCAAACCTCCAAACCTCCAAACCTCCAAACCTCCAAACCTCCAAACCCCTCCAAACCTCCAAACCTCCAAACCCTCCAAACCTCCAAACCTCCAAACCTCCAAACCTCCAAACCTCCAAACCTCCAAACCTCCAAACCTCCAAACCTCCAAACCTCCAAACCTCCAAACCCTCCCAAACCTCCAAACCTCCAAACCTCCAAACCTCCAAACCTCCAAACCTCCAAACCTCCAAACCTCCAAACCTCCAAACCTCCAAACCTCCAAACCTCCAAACCTCCAAACCTCCAAACCTCCAAACCTCCAAACCTCCAAACCTCCACAACCTCCAAACCTCCAAACCCTCCAAACCTCCAAACCTCCAAACCTCCAAACCTCCAAACCTCCAAACCTCCAACCTCCAAACCTCCAACCCTCCAAACCTCCAAACCTCCAAACCTCCAAACCTCCAAACCACCCAAACCTCCAAACCTCCAAACCTCCAAACCTCCAAACCTCCAAACCTCCAAACCTCCAAACCTCCCAAACCTCCAAACCTCCAAACCTCCAAACCTCCACACCTCCAAACCTCCACCCAAAACCTCCAAACCTCCAACCCCCAAACCTCCAAACCTCCAAACCTCCAAACCTCCAAACCTCCAAACCTCCAAACCTCCAAACCTCCAAACCTCCCAAACCTCCAAACCTCCAAACCTCCAAACCTCCAAACCTCCAAACCTCCCAAACCTCCAAACCTCCAAACCTCCAAACCTCCAAACCTCCAAACCTCCAAACCTCCAAACCCCAACACCTCCAAACCTCCAAAAACCTCCAAACCTCCAAACCTCCAAACCTCCAAACCTCCAAACCTCCAAACCTCCAAACCTCCAAACCTCCAAACCTCCAAACCTCCAAACCTCCAAACCTCCAAACCTCCAAACCTCCAAACCTCCAAACCTCCAAACCTCCAAACCTCCAAACCTCCAAACCTCCAAACCTCCAAACCTCCAAACCTCCAAACCTCCAAACCCCACCTCCAAACCTCCAAACCTCCAAACCTCCAAACCTCCAAACCTCCAAACCTCCAAACCTCCAAACCTCCAAACCTCCAAACCTCCAAACCTCCAAACCCAACCTCCAAACCTCCAAACCTCCAAACCTCCAAACCTCCAAACCTCCAAACCTCCAAACCTCCAAACCTCCAAACCTCCAAACCTCCAAACCTCCAAACCTCCAAACCTCCAAACCTCCAAACCTCCAAACCTCCAAACCTCCAAACCTCCAAACCTCCAAACCTCCAAACCTCCAAACCTCCAAACCTCCAAACCTCCCAAACCTCCAAACCTCCAAACCTCCAAACCTCCAAACCTCCAAACCCTCCAAACCTCCAACCTCCAAACCTCCAAACCTCCAACCCAAACCTCCAAACCTCCAAAACCTCCAAACCTCCAAACCTCCAAACCTCCAAACCTCCAAACCTCCAAACCTCCAAACCTCCAAACCTCCAAACCTCCAAACCTCCAAACCTCCAAACCTCCAAACCTCCAAACCTCCAAAACCTCCAAACCTCCAAACCTCCAAACCTCCAAACCTCCAAACCTCCAAACCTCCAACCTCCAAACCTCCAAACCTCCAAACCTCCAAACCTCCAACCTCCAAACCTCCAAACCTCCAAACCTCCAAACCTCCAAACCTCCAAACCTCCAAACCTCCAAACCTCCAAACCTCCAAACCTCCAAACCTCCAAACCTCCAAACCTCCAAACCTCCAAACCTCCAAACCTCCAAACCTCCAAACCTCCAAACCTCCAAACCTCCAAACCTCCAAACCTCCAAACCCTCCAAACCTCCAAACCTCCAAACCTCCAAACCTCCAAACCTCCAAACCCCAACCTCCAAACCTCCAAACCTCCAAACCTCCAAACCTCCAACCAACCTCCAAACCTCCAAACCTCCAAACCTCCAAACCTCCAAACCTCCAAACCTCCAAACCTCCAAACCTCCAAACCTCCAAACCTCCAAACCTCCAAACCCCAAACCTCCAAACCCTCCACCCAAACCTCCAAACCTCCAAACCTCCAAACCTCCAACCCCCAACCTCCAAACCTCCAAACCCCAAACCTCCAAACCTCCAAACCTCCAAACCTCCAAACCTCCAAACCTCCAAACCTCCAAACCTCCAAACCTCCAAACCTCCAAACCTCCAAACCTCCCAAACCTCCAAACCTCCAAACCTCCAAACCTCCAAACCTCCAAACCTCCAAACCTCCAACCTCCAAACCTCCAAACCTCCAACCTCCAAACCTCCAAACCTCCAAACCTCCAAACCTCCAAACCTCCAAACCTCCAAACCTCCAAACCTCCAAACCTCCAAACCTCCAAACCTCCAAACCTCCAAACCTCCAAACCTCCAAACCTCCAAACCTCCAACCTCCAAACCTCCAACCTCCAAACCCCAAACCTCCAACCTCCAAACCTCCAAACCTCCAAACCTCCAACCTCCAAACCTCCAAACCTCCAAACCTCCAAACCCCAACCTCCAAACCTCCAAACCTCCAACCCACTCCAAACCTCCAACCTCCAAACCTCCAACCTCCAAACCTCCAAACCTCCAAACCTCCAAACCTCCAAACCTCCAAACCTCCAAACCTCCAAACCTCCAAACCTCCAAACCTCCAAACCTCCAAACCTCCAAACCTCCAAACCTCCAAACCTCCAAACCTCCAAACCTCCAAACCTCCAAACCTCCAAACCTCCAAACCTCCAAACCTCCAAACCTCCAAACCTCCAAACCTCCAAACCTCCAAACCTCCAAACCTCCAAACCTCCAAACCTCCAAACCTCCAACCTCCAAACCTCCAAACCTCCAAACCTCCAAACCTCCAAACCTCCAAACCTCCAAACTCCAAACCTCCAACCTCCAAACCTCCAAACCTCCAAACCTCCAAACCTCCAAACCTCCAAACCTCCAAACCTCCAAACCTCCAAACTCCAAACCTCCAAACCTCCAAACCTCCAAACCTCCAAACCTCCAAACCTCCAAACCTCCAAACCTCCAAACTCCAAACCTCCAAACCTCCAAACCTCCAAACCTCCAAACCTCCAAACCTCCAAACCTCCAAACCTCCAAACCTCCAAACCTCCAAACCTCCAAACCTCCAAACCTCCAAACCTCCAAACCTCCAAACCTCCAAACCTCCAAACCTCCAAACCTCCAAACCTCCAAACCTCCAAACCTCCAAACCTCCAAACCTCCAAACCTCCAAACCTCCAAACCTCCAAACCTCCAAACCTCCAAACCTCCAAACCTCCAAACCTCCAAACCTCCAAACTCCAAACCTCCAAACCTCCAAACCTCCAAACCTCCAAACCTCCAAACCTCCAAACCTCCAAACCTCCAAACCTCCAAACCTCAAACCTCCAAACCTCCAAACCTCCAAACCTCCAAACCTCCAAACCTCCAAACCTCCAAACCTCCAAACCTCCAAACCTCCAAACCTCCAAACCTCCAAACCTCCAAACCTCCAAACCTCCAAACTCCAAACCTCCAAACCTCCAAACCTCCAAACCTCCAAACCTCCAAACCTCCAAACCTCCAAACCTCCAACCTCCAAACCTCCAAACCTCCAAACCTCCAAACCTCCAAACCTCCAAACCTCCAAACCTCAAACCTCCAAACCTCCAAACCTCCAAACCTCCAAACCTCCAAACCTCCAAACCTCCAAACCTCCAAACCTCCAAACCTCCAAACCTCCAAACCTCCAAACCTCCAAACCTCCAAACCTCAAACCTCCAAACCTCCAAACTCCAAACCTCCAAACCTCCAAACCTCCAAACCTCCAAACCTCCAAACCTCCAAACTCCAAACTCCAAACCTCCAAACCTCCAAACCTCCAAACCTCCAAACCTCCAAACCTCCAAACCTCCAAACCTCCAAACCTCCAACCTCCAAACCTCCAAACCTCCAAACCTCCAAACCTCCAAACTCCAAACCTCCAAACCTCCAAACCTCCAAACCTCCAAACCTCCAAACCTCCAAACCTCCAAACTCCAAACCTCCAAAACCTCCAAACCTCCAAACCTCCAAACCTCCAAACCTCCAAACCTCCAAACCTCCAAACCTCCAAACCTCCAAACCTCCAAACCTCCAAACCTCCAAACCTCCAAACCTCCAAACTCCAAACCCAACCTCCAAACCTCCAAACCTCCAAACCTCCAAACTCCAAACCTCCAAACCTCCAAACTCCAAACCTCCAAACCTCCAAACCTCCAAACCTCCAAACCTCCAAACTCCAAACCTCCAAACCTCCAAACCTCCAAACCTCCAAACCTCCAAACCTCCAAACTCCAAACCTCCAAACCTCCAAACCTCCAAACCTCCAAACCTCCAAACCTCCAAACCTCCAAACCTCCAAACCTCCAAACCTCCAAACCTCAAACCTCCAAACCTCCAAACCTCCAAACCTCCAAACCTCCAAACCCAAACCTCCAAACCTCCAAACCTCCAAACCTCCAAACCTCCAAACCTCCAAACCTCCAAACCTCCAAACCTCCAAACATCCAAACCTCCAAACCTCCAAACACTCCAAACCTCCAAAACCTCCAAACCCCAAACCTCCAAACCCCACCCAAACCTCCAAACCTCCAAACCCAACCTCCAAACCTCCAAACTCCAAACCCCAAACCTCCAAACCTCCAAACTCCAAACCTCCAAACCCTCCAAACCCAAACCTCCAAACCCCAAACCTCCAAACCTCCAACCCTCCAAACCCCCAACCCAAACCCAAACCCCAAACCCCAAACCCCAACCCCAAACCTCCAAACCCCAAACCACCAACCCAACACCAAACCCCAACCTCCAACCCACCAAACCCACAACCACCCAACCACCAAACCCCAACCACCCAACCCCAAACCCCCAAACCCAAACCCAACACCCCAACCCCAAACCCACCAAACCCCAAACCACCAACCCCAAACCCCAAACCCCAAACCTCCCAAACCCAACCCCAACCACCAACCTCCAAACCCCAAACCCCAACACCCAAACCCCAACCACCACCCTACAAACCACCATACAACCAATAACAACAAACAAACATAACCACCTAATCACCAAACCAACCAAACCAAAAATCCGAAATCCCAGACATCAATACCAAAATAATTATAACTTATACCATCAAACCTACATACCATCAAAAATTATAACCAACAATACAAACCCACCATAAATACCAACCTATAAATCTACCACATTATCAACTATCTGTATTTAAAAAGAAATGTATCAATATATTGATTTCTTATTTTTGTTTATAATTGTTGTTAAAAGTTTATGAATAAACATTTTTAATCTATCTAATATTAACTTTTGAATATTTTTATTTTTTCCTCGAAAGAACCTCAAGCGCGCACACCGTCAATCGCGCTCATACCGAACTGTCAACTTTTCTTGGGGGGGTCACGAAAAGAACACGCAACATTTCTTGACCGCGTTCCTTCCGATCAGCATACCGTACTTAAAACAAGAAAAACTGAAATTAAAAAAATATGTAATTATGAAATAAGGAAATTAAAAAACTATGTAATTATGAAACAAGGAAATTAAAAAATTAGGAAATTTGGAAATTATGATATTAGCAAATAAGTAAAATAAAGAAAAATAAGAAAATTAGGAAATTATGAAACAAGGAAATTAAGAAATTAGAAAATTAATATGTAAGGAAATTAGGATGTTAGGAAGTTAGGAAATTAGGAAATAAGGAAAATTTTTAAAATTAAGAGACTAGGAAATTAGGAAGTTAGGAAGTAAGGAAATTAAATTAGGATATCAGGAAACTAGGAAATTAGGAAGTTAGGAAGTTAGGAAATTTGGAAATTAGGAAATTATGAAATAAGGAAAATAGGAAATTCAGAAATAAGATAATCGTGAAATTTGGAAAATAATACGTTAGGAAATTAGGAAGTTAGGAAATTAGGAAATTAGGAAATTAGGAAGTTAGGAAGTTAGGAAATTAGGAAACTAGGAAATTAGGAGTTTAGGAAGTTAGGAAGTTAAGAAATCAGGAAATTTGGAAATATGGAAATTAGGAAATAAGGAAATTAGGATATTCGGAGACTAGGAAGTTAGGAAATTTTGAAATTATAGAATAAGGCTGTTACAAATGTTTATTTTTTTCTGGAATTCCTAAATTCTTAAATTTTTAAATCCTTAAATCCTTAAATCCTTAAATTCTTAAATTCTTAAATTGTTAAATTCTTAAATTCTTATATTCTTATATTCTTAAATTCTTAAATTCTTAAATTCTTAAATTCTTAAATTCTTAAATTCTTAAATTCTTAAATTCTTAAATTCTTAAATTCTTAAATTCTTAAATTCTTAAATTCTTAAATTCTTAAATTCTTAAATTCTTAAATTCTTAAATTCTTAAATTCTTAAATTCTTAAATTCTTAAATTCTTAAATTCTTAAATTCTTAAATTCTTAAATTCTTAAATTCTTAAATTCTTAAATTCTTAAATTCTTAAATTCTTAAATTCTTAAATTCTTAAATTCTTAAATTCTTAAATTCTTAAATTCTTAAATTCTTAAATTCTTAAATTCTTAAATTCTTAAATTCTTAAATTCTTAAATTCTTAAATTCTTAAATTCTTAAATTCTTAAATTCTTAAATTCTTAAATTCTTAAATTCTTAAATTCTTAAATTCTTAAATTCTTAAATTCTTAAATTCTTAAATTCTTAAATTCTTAAATTCTTAAATTCTTAAATTCTTAAATTCTTAAATTCTTAAATTCTTAAATTCTTAAATTCTTAAATTCTTAAATTCTTAAATTCTTAAATTCTTAAATTCTTAAATTCTTAAATTCTTAAATTCTTAAATTCTTAAATTCTTAAATTCTTAAATTCTTAAATTCTTAAATTCTTAAATTCTTAAATTCTTAAATTCTTAAATTCTTAAATTCTTAAATTCTTAAATTCTTAAATTCTTAAATTCTTAAATTCTTAAATTCTTAAATTCTTAAATTCTTAAATTCTTAAATTCTTAAATTCTTAAATTCTTAAATTCTTAAATTCTTAAATTCTTAAATTCTTAAATTCTTAAATTCTTAAATTCTTAAATTCTTAAATTCTTAAATTCTTAAATTCTTAAATTCTTAAATTCTTAAATTCTTAAATTCTTAAATTCTTAAATTCTTAAATTCTTAAATTCTTAAATTCTTAAATTCTTAAATTCTTAAATTCTTAAATTCTTAAATTCTTAAATTCTTAAATTCTTAAATTCTTAAATTCTTAAATTCTTAAATTCTTAAATTCTTAAATTCTTAAATTCTTAAATTCTTAAATTCTTAAATTCTTAAATTCTTAAATTCTTAAATTCTTAAATTCTTAAATTCTTAAATTCTTAAATTCTTAAATTCTTAAATTCTTAAATTCTTAAATTCTT